>NW_012109186.1:449620-451010 GCF_000951045.1 Mandrillus leucophaeus
ACTGCACACATGAAGAAACAACTCAGATGCTGGGTAAATTTCCCAAGGTTACACAGCAAGAGAACTGGATTTGAACCCAAATCTGACACCACATCATGCAGTTCCAAATTAAATGAAGTTGAGACTAAAGTTTAAACTATCTGAATTTTAGTCCAAAGGATTGGAGATGAATGAATTTTTCCACTATTTCCTTTCTCCAAAACTAAAAAATATCACATGCAAATAGAACTCTTACTGAAGTTAAATGGCAATCTCTAAATGATGAATAATCTCTAAATAAATAATAAATAAATAAAATAATCTCTAAATCAAAAAATATTCTTTGAGTCAGGCATAGTGGCTCACAACTGTAATCCCAGTGCTTTGGGAGGCCAAGGCAGAAGGATCACTTGAGGCCATGAGTTTGAGACCAGCCTGGGCAACATAGGAAGACACTGTCTCTACACAAAATAAAAATAAAAAAATTAGCTGGGCATGGTGGCATGTGCCTGTAGTCCCAGCTACTCAGGAGTCTGAGGGTGGGAGGATCACTTGAGCCCAGGAGTTTGAGACTGCAGTGAGCTATGATTGTACTACTGCAGTACATTCTGGACAGCAGAGCAAGAGCCTGTCTCAAAAAGAAAAAAGAAAAAGAAAATTGCAGAGTAAGAAGCTCCAAGGGCCTGTTCTTGCATAGAAATATGAAAAAATGAGCAAAGATGGTCAGAATCAACTTTGTCAGTCTCTAGAAAATAGCCAAAGTTTCAAACAAATGCTGAATCAAGAAAATGATGACTTAAGTGCAGTAGGAGAGCTTTGTGGTATTTTCCCTCAGCCTTACCCCCACCAACTTTAGTGTGGCAGGAGTCTGAAAGATGGCAGTCTGTGTTCTCAGTGTGAGTACCTGGTCCCAGAGAGGGCAGAGCAGACCTTGTTCTCAGAAAATTGTGTTTATCTGTTTGACTTGTCTGCAGAGGGGATAAGAGTGAAGGAATGACACAAGAGGATTGCCTTAGTTTTGACTAACTCTGAACTCTCAGGGCATAAAAGCAGCTATGCATAGGGTATTCCTTGAAAACATTGACAGGCAAATAAACAAGCTGCTGCTGCTTGGGTCAAAACATTGCATTTGGGTCAATAAATAGACATGTCAAAAGTCTGGGAGGAAGGCCGGACGTGGTGGCTCATCCCTGTAATCCCAGCACTTTGGAAGTTCGAGGTAGGCAGATCACTTGAGGTCAGGAGTTCAAGACCAGCCTAGCCAACATGATGGAACCCCCATCTCTACTAAAAATACAATAATTAGCCAGGCATGGTGGTGTGTGGCTGTAATCCCAGTTACTTGGGAGGCTGAGGCAGGAGAATCTCTTGAACCTGGGAGGCAGAGGTTGCAGTGAGCCGAGATCGTGCC
>NW_012109186.1:451060-452626 GCF_000951045.1 Mandrillus leucophaeus
GATCACCTGAGGTCAGGAGTTCAAGACCAGCCTGGCCAACAAGGCGAAATCTTGTCTCTACTAAAAATACAAAAATTAGCTGGACATGGTGGTGGGCGCCTGTAATCCCAGCTACTCAGGAGGGTGAGACAGTAGAATCGCTTGGATCTGGGAGGCGGAAGTTGCAGTGAGCCAAGATCGTGCCACTGCACTCCAGCCTAGGCAACAGAGCAAGACTCCAACTCTCTCTCTCTCTATATATATATATACACACACACACATATATATACACACACACATATATATATACACACACATATACATATACACACACATATATAAAAGGAAAATTAATCCTTTATCACAAACTCTTGTAGCAGAGCACATCTCCCTATATATACAAGCATTGTACCTAGGGTGGACGCATTCCTCCTCTTACTTTCAGGAGCGCCCTACTCTGCCTATGTAGTAGTTGTACTTTCACCACTTTACTTTCTTAATAAACTTGCTTTTATTTTGCACTGCAGACTCGCCCTAAATTCTTTCTTGCACAAAATCCAAGAACCCTCTCTTGAGGTCTGGATTGGGACCCCTTTCCTGTAACAGATGCAGCTACAGAACTTAGGGTTTGAAGGGGTTTTTTTCAATGTTTTTCAAACAAAATCAATGAAATGCTTTCTCCCCCTTCAAACATAGCTTAAACACAACTTCTGGGAAGCTTTCCTGACTTCCCAATTTGGGTACTATACCCTCCCTCTGTTCCTCAGTACATGTTGATCTTCGTTACTCCATCTTGTAATTGTCCTATCTCCCACTTGAGAAGAGGGGCACTGTCTTACTCATCTTTAGATGCTCACTTTCTAACATGCCTGCATGGTACATGTTCAGTACATTTTCTTTTCTTTTCTTTTCTTTTCTTTTTTTATTTTTTTTGAGACGGAGTCTCACTCTGTCACCCAGGCTGGAGTGCAGTGGCACGATATCCGCTCACTGCAACTTCTGCCTCCTGGGTTCAAGTGATTCTCGTGCCTCAGCCTCCCAAGGAGCTGGGATTACAGGCACCCACCCACCACCACGCCTGGCTAATTTTTGTATTTTTAATAGAGACAGGGTTTCACCATGTTTGCCAGGTTGGTCTCGAACGCCTGACCTCAAGTGATCCACCTTAGCTTCCCAAAGTGCTGGGATTACAGGCGTGAGCCACCGCGCCCGGCCTATATCTTCTGGAATATAGATCATATCATGAAATTTATGCTCTTTTTATGAAATCCATACTCTTATAAATTCAGCATCCAACTGTTAACTGCATCCACTCTGAGAAAGAGTTGTCTACGCTAGACATCTCATGAAATCTTCATCTTGGTATTACCGTCTCCACTGCACACATGAAGAAACAACTCAGATGCTGGGTAAATTTCCCAAGGTTACACAGCAAGAGAACTGGATTTGAACCCAAATCTGACACCACATCATGCAGTTCCAAATTAAATGAAGTTGAGACTAAAGTTTAAACTATCTGAATTTTAGTCCAAAGGATTGGAGATGAATGAATTTTTCCACTATTTCCTTTCTCCAAAACTAAAAAAT
>NW_012109186.1:453726-459515 GCF_000951045.1 Mandrillus leucophaeus
AAAAAAAAAAAAAAAAATATCTGGGAGGAAAAGGTGAGAAGAGACTTACTTTGTGGAGCCTTGAGGAACAAGCTTCATACACCCAGCAGGATGACACGTGCTCAGAAAAGACTTGAGTGGTCTCTAAGCTTTCAGCTCCAGCTGATCTTTATGTTCAGTGCAAGCAGTAAGTGAAGGCTAAAAGTTTGTGAACTGACCGGGTAAGTGTTGAAGGTGTGCACCAACACAGGGCTAATCTACAAAATGTTTGTAGTTTTTTTTTTTTAATTTTATTTTTTTAAATTTTATTATTATTATTTTTTTGTCTCCAGATGTTTAAGGAAATATCTGGTAAATCACTAGCTCACCACTAAGCTGGTGGAGCAGAGACTTCAGTGTCCATGACACATAACAAAGAATACAGTCTTCCCAAAACTAGTTTAGAAACGTCACTAAGCAACAACTACAACCCACAATGAGCAGCAACAAAGAACCCTGAGGAATGAGGAGAATCTAATTTCCAGAGTTGCCACATTATAATATTCAAATTTTCCAGTTTTCAACAAAAAAATTATGAGACATGTAAAGAAACAAGAAAGTTTAGCCCCTTCATGGGGGAAAAGATGAACAGAAACTATGCCTCAGGAAGCCCACACATTGGACTTACTAGAAACAGACATTAAATCATATATTTAAACTATGTTTAGAGAGCTAAAGAAAACCATGTCCAATAAACTAAATAAAACACAGTAAACCATGTCTCGCCAAATACAGAATATCAATAGAGAGATGGATGTAAAAAACAACCACATAGAAACTCCTGAGCTGAAAAATACAATAATAAAAAGAAATCCTTAGAGGGTTTCAAAAGCATATTTGAGAAGGCAGAAGAAAGAAATAGCAAACAAGAATGATCTTTTGTACTTCTTTGTTCACAAACTAGAAAATCTAGAGGAGATGGATAAATTCCTAGAAATATATAAGCTTCCTAGATTAAATCATGAAGAAGTAGAAACTCTGAGCAGACCAATAACAAGTAGTGAGATTGAAACAGTAATTTAAGAATTGCCACCAATGGCCGGGCATGGTGGCTTACACCTGTAATCCCAGCACTTTGGGAGGCCACGACAGGCAGATCACAAGGTCAGGAGATCGAGAACATCCTGGCTAACAGAGTGAAACCCCGTCTGTACTAAAAATACAAAAAATTAGCCAGGCGTGGTGGCAGGTGCCTATAGTCCCGGCTACTCGGGAGGCTGAGGCAGAAGAATGGCGTGAACCCGGGAGGCGGAGCTTGCAGTGAGCCGAGATCGTGCCACTGCATTCCAGCCTGGGCAACAGAGCGAGACTCCGTCTCAAAAGAAAAAAAAAAAATGCCAACAAAAAAAGTTCAGAACCAGATGGATTCACAGCTGAATTCTATCAGACATTCAAATAATTGCTACCAATCCTACTGAAACTATTTCAAAAGAGAGAGAAAGAGAGAATCTTCCATAACTCATTCTATGAAGCCAGTATCACCCTAATACCAAAACCAGGAAAGGACATAACAAAAAAAGAAAACTACAGAAGAATATCCCTGATGAAAATAGATGCGAAAAACCACAACAAAATACTAGCTAATTGAATCCAACAGCATATCAAAAAGATAATACATCGGCCGGGCACAGTGGCTCACACTTGTAATCGCTACACTTTGGAAGGCCGAGGCAGGCAGATCACGAGGTCAGGAGATTGAGACCAGCCTGGCTAACACAGTGAAACCCCGTCTCTACTACAAATACAAAAAAATACAAAAAAGAAAAAAGAAAAAAAATTTAGCCAGGTGTGGTGTCACATGCCTGCAATCCCAGCTAATTTGGAGGCTGAGGCAAGAGAACCCAGGAGCCAGAGGTTGCAGTGAGCCAAGATCACACTACTGCAGTCCAGCCTGGGCGACAGAGCAAGACTCAGTCTCAAAACAAACAAACAAACAAAAAAAACCAACTTAGACTGGGCACGGTGGCTCACACCTGTAATCCCAGCACTTTGGGAGGCCGAGGCGGGTGGATCACCTGAAGTCAAGAGTTTGAAACCAGCATGGCCAACATGGTGAAACTCTGTCTCTACTAAAAATACAAAAATTAGGCCAGGCACGGTGGCTCACGCTTTTAATCCCAGCACTTTGGGAGGCCGAGGCAGATAGATCACAAGGTCAGGAGATCGAGATCATCCTGGCTAACACAGTGAAACCCCGTCTCTACTAAAAAAATACAAAAAAATTAGCCGGGCATGGTGGTGGGTGCCTGTAGTCCCAGCTACTCGGGAGACTGAGGCAGGAAAACAGTGTGAACCCAGGAGGCAGAGCTTGCAGTGAGCCGAGATCGCGCCACTGCACTCCAGCCTGGGTGACGGAGGGAGACTGTCTCAAAAAAAAAAAAAAAAAGATCATGTCGATAGATGCAGCAAAAGCATTTGATAAAATTCAGCACTGCTTTATGATAAAAAGCCTCAGCAAAACTGGCATAGAAGGGCCATACCTCCAGGTAGTAAAAGCCATCTATGACAAACCTACATCCAATATCATACTGAACAGGGAAAAGTTTAAAGCATTCCCCCTGAGAACTGGAACAAGGCAAAGATGACCACTTTAGCCACTTCTATTCAACATAGTATTGAAGTCCTGGCCAGAGCAATCAGACAAGAGAAAGAAATAAAGGGCATCCAAATCTATAAAGCGGAAGTCAAACTCGCTGTTTGCCAGTGATACAATTATATACCTAGAAAACTGTAAAGACTCATCCAAAAAGCTCCTAGATCTGGTAAATAAATTCTGTAAGGTTTCAGGACACAAAATCAATATATGTAAATCAGTAGCACTGCTGTACACCAATGATGACCAAGCTGAGAATCATATCAAGAACTCAACCCCTTTGACAACAGCTCCAAATAAAAATACTTAGGAATATACTTAACAAAGGAGGTGAAAGATTTCTACAAGGAAAACTACAATACACTGCTGACAAAACAAGATGACACAAACAAATGGAAACACATCCCATGCTCACGAATGGGTGAAACAAACATAGTGAAAATGACCAATATCTTGAAATAATTGCCAAAAGCTATCTACGTATTCAATGCAATTTCCATCAAAATTCCATCATCATTCTTCACATAATTTAAAAAAAAAAACCCTAAAATTCATATGGAACTAAAAAAAGAGCCCACATAGCCAAAGCAATACCAAATAAAAAGAACAAATCTGGGGGCATCACATTACCTGACTTCAAACCATACTACGAGGCTATAGTTACCAAAACAGCATGGTAATGATATAAAAATAGGCATGTAGGCCAGGTGCAGTGGCTCACGCCTGTAATCCCAGCACTTTGGGAGGCTGAGGCAGGCGGATCATTTGAGGTCAGGAGTTTCAGACCAGCCTGACCAACATGGTGAAACCCCCTCTCTACTGAAATACAAAAATTAGCCAGGCGTGGTGGCAGGTGCCTCTAATCTCAGCTACTTGGGAGGCTGAAGCAGGAGAATCGCTTGAAACCAGGAGGCAGAAGTTGCAGTGGGCCAAGATCTCGCCATTGCACTCCAGCCTGGGCAACAGAGCAAGACTCCACCAAAAAAAAAAAAAAAAAAAAAGGCATATAGGCCAATGGAACAGAATAGAGAGCCCAGAAATAAAGCCAAATGCTTATAGCCAACTTATTTTTGACAAAGCAGACAAAAACATAAAGTGGGGAAAGGACATCCTATTCAACAAATGGTGCTGGAATAATTGGCTAGCAACATGTAGAATTAAACCAGATCCTTATCTCTCATCTTATGCAAAAATCAACTCAAGATAGATCAAAGACTTAACTCTAAGACCTGAAACCATAAAAATTCTAGAAGATAACATCAGAAAAACTCTTCTAGACATTGGCTTAGGCAAAGAGTTCATGACCAAGAACTCAAAAACAAATGTGACGAAAACAAAAGTAAAAAGATGGGACCTAAAATGCTTCTGCACAGCAAAAGAAACAATCAGCAGAGTAAACAGACAACCCAGAGTGGAAGAAAATATTCACAAAGAGCCAATATCTAGAATCTGCAAGGAGCTCAAATCAGCAAGAAAAAAACCAATAATCCCATCAAAAAGTGGGCCAAGGATGTGAATAGAGAATTCCCAAAAGAAGACATACAAATGGCCAACAAACGTGAAAAAATGCTCAACGTCACTAATTATCAGGGAAATGCAAATTCAAGCCACAATGAGATACCACCTTCCTCCTGCAAGAATGGCCATAATTAAAAAGCCAGAAAACAATAGATGTTGGCAAGGATGTGGTGAAAAGGGAACACTTTTACACTGCTGGTGGGAATGTAAACTAGTACAACCAGTACAGAAAACAGTATGGAGATTCCTTAAATAACTAAAAGTAGAATCACCATTCGATCCAGCAATCCCACTACTGCTATCTACCCAAAGGAAAAGAAGTCATTATATGAAAAAGACACTTTCACACACGTTTATAGCAGCACAATTCACAACTACAAAAACATGGAACCAGACTAAATACAGATTGACCAATGAGTGGATAAAGGAGATGTGATATATATACACCATGGAATACTACTTATCCATAAAAAGGAATGAAATAATGGCATTCTGGCTGGGCACAGTGGCTCACATCTGTAATCTCAACACTTTGGGAGGTCAGGAGGGCAGACGCTTGAGCTCAGGAGTTTGAGACCAGCCCGGGCAACACGGCAAAACCCCATCACTAATAAAAATACAAAAATTAGCTGGGCATGGTGGCACATGCCGGTAATTCCAGCTACTTGAGGGGCTGAGGTGGGAGAATTGCTTGAGCCTGGGAGGTCGAGACTGCAGTGAGCAGAGATGGTGCCACTGTACTCCAGCCAGGGGGACAAAGTGAGACCCGTCTCAGAAAAACAGGAAAGAAGAAAGAAAAAGAAAGAACAGGGCATGGTGGCTCACGCCTGTAATCCCAGTACTTTGGGAGGCTGAGGCGGGTGGATGACCTGAGATCGGGAGTTTGAGACCAGCCTGACCAACAGGGAGAAACCCCGTCTCTACTAAAAATAGAAAAAAATTAGCTGGACGTGGTGGCACATGCCTGTAATCCCAGATAATTGGGAGGCTGAGGCAGAAGAATTGCTTGAACCTGGGAGGCAGAGGTTGCAGTGAGCCAAGATCGCGCCATTGCACTCCAGCCTGGGCGACGAGAGGGAAACTCCATCTAAGAAAGAAAAGGAAAAGAAAAGAAAAGAAAAGAAAAGAAAAGAAAAGAAAAGAAAAGAAAAGAAAAGAAAAGAAAAGAAAAGAAAAGAAAAGAAGGAAGGAAGGAAAGAAGGAAAGAAGGAAAGAAGGAAGGAAGGAAAGGAAGGAAGGAAAGGAAGGAAGGAAAAGAGGCAGAAGGGCATTCACAGCAACCTGAATGGAGTTGGAGACCATTATTCTGAGGAAAGTAACTAAGGAATAGAAAACCAAATATTGTATGTGCTCACTTGTAAGTGGAAGCTAAGCTAGGAGGATGCAAAGGCATAAGACTGATATAACAGACTTTGGGGACTCAGGGGAAAGGATGGGAGAGGGATGGGGGTAAAAGGCTACACACTGGGTACAGTGTACACTGCTCAGGTGATGAGTGCTCCAAACTCAGAAATCACCACTAAAGAACTTCTCCATGTAACCAAAAACTACCTATTCTCACGCAACTATTAAAAAATAAAATAGCCGGGCGCGGTGGCTCAAGCCTGTAATCCCAGCACTTTGGGAGGCCGAGACGGGCGGATCATGAGGTCAGGAGATC
>NW_012109186.1:460835-463231 GCF_000951045.1 Mandrillus leucophaeus
GCGAGGTGGCGGGCGCCTGTAGTCCCAGCTACTCGGGAGGCTGAGGCAGGAGAATGGCGTGAACCCGGGAGGCGGAGCTTGCAGTGAGCTGAGATCCGACCACTGTACTCCAGCCTGGGCGACAGAGCGAGACTCCGTCTCAAAAAAAAAGAAAAAAGAAAAAGAAAAACTACACACGCAAATGACCAACGAGCATATGTAAAAATATTTATTAGAAGCACAAATCAAAACTACAATGAAGTATCATTTTACCCCATTCAGAATGACTATTATTAAAAAGAAAAAAATAACAGATGTTGGTGAGGATGCAGAGAAAAGGGAACTCTATTTATTTATTTATTAGTTTATTTATTTATTTTTTTTTTGAGACAGAGTCTCGCTCTGTCACCCAGGCTGGAGTGCAGTGGTGCAATCTCAGCTCAGTGCAACTTTCACCTCCTTGGTTTAAGTGATTCTCATGCCTCAGCCTCCCAGGTAACTGGGATTACAGGCATGGGTCACCATGCCTGGCTAATTTTTTTTGTATTTTTAGTAGAGATGGGGTTTCGCCGCGTTGGCCAGGCTGGTCTCGAACTGGCCTCAAGTGATCCACCCTCCTCAGCCTCCCGATTTGCTAGGATTACAGGTGTGAGTCACTGCGCCTAACCTCGAATGGTAGTTCTATTTTTAGATTTTTTTTATTTTGAGACAAAGTCTCACTCTTTCACCCAGGCTGGAGTGCAGTGGCGTGATTTCTGCTCACTGCAACCTTTGCCTCCCAGGCTTAAGCAATCTTCCTGCCTCAGCCTCCCAAGTAGCTGGGACTTTAGGTGTGTGCCACCATACCCAGCTAATTTTTGTATTTTTTATAGAGATGAGGTTTTGCCATGCTGCCCAGACTGGTCTCAAACTCCTGGCCTCAAGTGATCCACCAACTTTGACCTCCCAAAGTGCTGAAATTATAGGTGTGAGCCACTACACAGCCTATTTTTAGTTTTTTGAACAATCTCTGTACTGTTTTCCATATTGGCTGCATTAATTTACATTCCCACCAACAGTAAATAAGAGTTCCCTTTTCTCGGCCAGGCACAGGGGCTCATGCCTGTAATCCTAGCACTTTGGGAGGCTGAGGCGGGCAGATCCCTTGAGGTCAGGAGTTTGAGACCAGCCTGGCCAGCATGGTGAAAACCTGTCTCTATTAAAAATACAAAAATTAGCGGAGCATGGTGGTGGGCACCTGTAATCCCAGTTACTCAGGAGACTGAGGCACGAGAATCGCTTGAACCCAGGAGGCAGAGTTTGCAGTGAGCCGAGATCACGCCACTGCACTCCAGCCTGGGCGACAAAGTGAGACTCAGTCTCAATAAATAAATAAATAAACTAATAAATAAATAAATAGAGTTCCCATTCCATTCAGCAATTCCACTATTGGGTATCTACCCGAAGGAAAATAAATCTGTATATCAAAAAGATACCCACAATCATAGTTTATCACAGCACTATTCACAGTAGCAAAGATATGGAATCAACCTAAGTGTCCATCAACAGATGATTGGATAAAGAAAATGTAGGGTATATATACATAATAGAATACTATTCAGCC
The DNA here is from genome assembly GCF_000951045.1 of Mandrillus leucophaeus. NCBI lineage: Eukaryota > Metazoa > Chordata > Mammalia > Primates > Cercopithecidae > Mandrillus > Mandrillus leucophaeus. The sequence continues at coordinate 462,418 of NW_012109186.1, forward strand.
ATAAAAAAAATGAAATCACTGGGCATGGTGGCTCATGCCTGTAATCCTAGCACTTTGGAAGGCCGAAGCGGATGGATCATCTGAGCTCAGGAATTCGAGACCAGCCTGAGTAACACAGTGAAAGCCCCTCTCTACTAAAATACAAAAAATTATCCAGGCGTGGCTTGCACCTGTAGTCCCAGCTACTCAGGAGGCTGAGGCAGAAGAATCGCTTGAACCCGGGAGGTAGAGGTTGCAGTGAGCCACCTGATGACAGAGCGAGACTCCGTCTCCAAAAAAAAAAAAAAAAAAAAAAAAGAATGAAATCATGTCCTTTACAGCAACATGAATGGAACTGGGTGTCATTATCTTACATGAGACAATCCAGGCACAGAAACACGTTTATCACATGTTCTCACTCATAAGTGGGTCCTAAAAAAAATGTGTTCACATGGATGTATAAGGTGGAAAAAGAGAAAATGGGGACTGAGGCTGGGCACAATGGCTCATGCCTGTAATCCCACCACTTTGGGAGGCCAAGGTGGGTGGATCACTTGAGGTAAGGAGTTCAAGACCAGCCTGGCCAACATGGTGAAACCATGTCTCTAGTAAAAGTACAAAAATTAGCCAGGCATGGTGGCACACGCCTGTAATCCCAGCTACTCGGGAGGCTGAGGCATGAGAATCGCTTGAACCCAGGAGGCAGAAGTTGCAGTGAGCTGAGATCGTGCCACTGCACTCCAGCCTGAGAGACAGAATGAGACTCTGTCTGAAAAAAAAAAGAAAAGAAAAGAAAAGAAAAAATAAAATGGAGACTCAGAAGAGTGAGAGGGTA
>NW_012109186.1:464383-474618 GCF_000951045.1 Mandrillus leucophaeus
AAATATTATTACATTTTTGTTTCGTAACTACTCTTTAATTTCTTATATAATTTATAGACATACATAAAACAATAATCATAAATCTATATTCATGGGCTTCCAATGCATAAAGGCATAAATCATGACAATGACAATATAAAGGGGGAAGGACAGAGCTGCATAGGATCACAATTTGTATATACTACTGAAGTTACATTGCTACCAATTCAAACTAGACTGTTACAAATTTAACATATTTATGGTAATTGCCAGGATAATCATGAAAAAAATTAAAAATATACAGAAAGACATTTATTGCATGTTTGCCGAAAAGGAAATAAGGAAATCAAAATGGCACATTACAAAAGAATTACTTAAACACAAAAGTGGGCAGTAATAGAGGAAATGAAGAACAAAGTACACATAAGACACATAGTAAACAGGCTGGGCACGGTGGCTCAGGCCTGTAATCCCAGCACTTTAGGATGCCAAGGCGGACAGATCACTTGAGGTCAGGAGTTCAAGACCAGCGTGGCCAGCACGGTGAAACCCCACCTCTACTAATAATACACAAATTAGCTGGGCATGGTGGTGTGCGCCTGTAATCCTAGCTACTCAGGAGGCTGAGGCAGAAGAATTGCTTGAACCTGGGAGGCTGAGTTTGCAGTGAGCCAAGATCATATCACTGCATTCGAGCCTGGGCAACAGAGTGAAACTGTGTCTCAAAAAAATATAAAAGACATATAGTAAACAAATAGCAAAACGGCAGAAGTCAACCATTCCTTAACAGTTATTACTTTTAATGTGAGTGGATTAAACTTCCCAATTAAAAGGCAGAGAATAATAAAAGAGATTTAAAAAGCAAAACCCCAATCAAACTATATGCTGTCAACAAGAGACACTTTTGATGGAAAGACACAAGTAGACTGAAAATGAAAGAATAAAAGAAATTCCATGCAAACAGTAATCAAAGGAGAGTGGGGTAGCTATACTAATATCAGACAAAATAGACTTGAAGTCAAAAATTGTTATAAGAGACAAAGAATACTATATATTGAAAAAATGACAATTAATCAAGAGAATATAATAGTTATAAACATAGACACACTTACCAATATTGCCCCAAAATATGCAAATCAAACATTGATAGAATAGAAGGGAGAGCTAGATCATTCTACAATAATAATTGGAGACTTCAATATCCCATTTTTGATAATGAATACAACCAGAAAGGTAAATAAGGTGATAGAAGGCTTGAACCACACTATGAGCCAACTAGACTGACAAATATATGCAACACTATGAGCCAACTAGACTGACAAACATATACAAATACATACCGACAAATATATACAGAACACTTCAACCAACCTGAGCAAAATTCACATTTTTGTCAGGTGCCCATGGAACATTCTCCAAGTTAGACCATACGTTAAGCCATAAACAAGACTTAATAAATTTGAAAAGATTGAAATCATGTGAAGTATCTTCTCTGATCAGAATGGAATAAAATGCGTGTAATCTCAGCACTTTGGGAGGCTGAGACGGGTGGATCACTTGAGGTCAGGAGTTCGAGACCAGCCTGGCCAACATGATGAAACCTCCATCTCTACTAAAAATACAAAAACTAGCCGGGCGTGGTGGCAATTGCCTGTAGTCCCAGGTACTTGGAAGGCTGAGGCAGGAGAATCGCTTTAACCTGGGAGGCAGGGGTTGCAGTGAGTCAAGATCATGCCACTGCACTCCAGCCTGAGTGACAGAGCAAGACCCTGTCACACACACACACACACACAAAAGATTTCAAAACAATGACCCAACTTTACAGCTTAAGGAACTAGAAAAGAAGAGCAAAATTCAATAGCATATTAAAAGGATTACAAGGCCGGGCTCGGTGGCTCACACCTGTAATCCCAGCACTTTGGGAGACCAAGGTGGGTGGATCACCTGAGGTCAGGAGTTCAAGACCAGCCTGACCAATTTGGTGAAACCCCGTCTCTACTAAAAAAAAAAAATACAAAAATTAGCCAGGTGTGGTGGCGTGTGCCTATAGTCCCAGATACTTGGAAAGCTGAGGCAGGAGAATTGCTTCAACCTGGGAGGCGGAGGTTGCAGTGAGCTGACATTGTGCCACTGCACTCCAGCCTGGGCGACAGAGCGACACTCTGTCAAAAAAAAAAAAAAAAAAAAAGGACTACACACCATAACCAAGTGGGATTTATCCCAGGAATGCAAAAGTGATAGAAAAAGAAATCAATGTGATGCAACATGTTAATAGAATGAAGGAAAAGAAACTACACGATCATCTCAATAGATGCAGAACAAAATCCAATACGTTTCATGATTTTAAAAAAAAACAAAAAATACTTAGGGAAGTAGGAATAGAAGGGAATCTCCTCAACCTGATAAAAGACATTTATAAAAATTCCACAACTGCCGGGCGCGGTGGCTCATGCCTGTAATCCCAGCACTTTGGGAGGCCGAGGTGGGTGGATCACGAGGTCGGCAGTTTGAGACCAGCCTGACCAACATGGTGAAACCCCATCTCTACTAAAAATACAAAAAAAAATTTAGCTGGGTGTGGTAGTGGGTGCCTGTAATCCCAGAGACTTGGGAGGCTGAGGCAGGAGAATCGCTAAAAACCAGAAGGCGGAGGTTGCCGTGAGCCGAGATTGCGCCACTGCACTCTAGCCTGGGCAATAAGAGCAAAACTCCGTCTCAAAAAATTAAAAAATAAAAAAAAGAAATCCTACAACTACTACAAGGCTACAGTAACCGAAACAGCATGGTACTGGTACCAAAACACATATATAGACCAATGGAACAGAACAGAGGTTATCAGAAATAACACCACACATCTACAACCATCTGATCTTTGACAAACCTGACAAAAGCAAGCAATGGGAAAGGATTCCCTATTTAATAAATGGTGTTGGGAAAACTGGTTAGCCATATGCAGAAAACTGAAACTGGACCCCCTCCTTATACCTTATACAAAAATTAACTCAAGATGGATTAAAGACTTAAATGTAAGACCTAAAACCATAAAAACCCTAGAAGAAAGCCTAGGCAATACCATTCAGGACATAGGCATAGGCAAAGACTTCATGACTAAAAAGCAATGGCAACAGAAGCCAAAATTGACAAACGGGATCTACTCAAACTAAAGAGCTTCTGCACAGCAAAAGAAACTACCATGGGAGTGAACAGGCAACCTAGAAAATGGGAGAAAATTTTGCAACCTATCCATCTGACAAAGGGCTGATATCCCATATCTACAAAGAACTTAAACAAATTTACAAGAAAAAAAAATCCTATCAAAAAGTGGTGGAACGATATGAACAGACATTCCTCAAAAGAAGAAATTTATGCGGCCAACAAACATATGAAAAAAAACTCATCATCACTGGTCATTAGAGAAATGCAAATCAAAACCACAATGAGATACCATCTCATGCCAGTTAGAATGGCAATCATTAAGAAGTCAGGAAACAACAGGTGCTGGAGAGGATGTGGAGAAATAGAAACACTTTTACACTGCTGGTGGGAGTGTAAATTAGTTCAACCATTATGGAAGACAGTGTGGAGATTCCTCAAGGATCTAGAATTAGAAATACCATTTGACGCAGCAATTTCATTACTGGGTATATACCCAAAGGATTATAAATCATTCTACTATAATGACACATACACACATATGTTTATTGCGGCGCTATCCACAACAGCAAAGACTTGGAACCAACCCAAATGCCCATTAATGATAGGCTGAATAAAGAAAACGTGGCACATATACACCAAGGAATACTATGCAGCCATAAAAAAGGATGAGTTCATATCCTTTGCAGGGATATGGATGAAGCTGGAAACCATCATTTTCAGCAAACTAACACAAGAACAGAAAACCAAACACCGCATGTTCTCGCTCATAAGTGGGAGTTGGACAATGAGAACACACGGACACAGGGAGGAGAACATCACACACTGGGGCCTGTCAGGGGGCGGAGGACTAGGGGAGGGATAGCATTAGGAGAAATACCTAATGTAGATGAATGGTTGATGGGTGCAGCAAACCACCATGGCAAGTGTATACCTATGTAACAAACCTGCAGGTTTCGCACATGTACTCCAGAACTTAAAGTACATATTTTTAAAAAATCCTACTACTAAGATTTTGAGGTAGAAAGCTCAGAAAGCCTAACTATTGTATTGAAATCTAGGAAAGTACCTTTTAAAATAATATTGAGCTAAGATTTATGTGGATATAATTGCTATCTGGATTCACATATGCTGGCAGAAAATAGCCCTGTTACTGCTTACAATGATTAAAATTATTTCATTTCTCTCATCATCTTTATAATATATTCTCATTATAGGAAATCTGGAAAAATGGAAAGTACAATGCAGGAAAAAATTACTCAGACATATCACCCGAAGATATCTTTACACTGTTGGATGTGTCCTCCAGGCCTTTTTTCTCTTATAACACATCATCTGACTTGCTTTCTTCTTCTGAACATAACCTTGATTTTGGTAATCTGAAAAATGAAGCATTATTGTAATAACTTAGTATATGTTAATGACATTTATAATTTAAATACATAATTTTCTTGATGTTCCCACAAACTAGAAAATGTCTTATTTTGTCATAGATAGCTTCTTAAAATTCCTTATCTTGTTTTCTTCTTCAGTATGTCTATTGAGGTTTTTACTTCACTCTATTTGTAATTAGGATTTCTGTCTGGTTCATTTTCAAATATGCCTGATCTTTTATTTTCCTTTTAGTAACTCTTTGAAAGATTACACAATTTGGAGAGTAAACACCTTAAATATAAGATTTCCTTAAGTTTAAAATATTTAAGAACTATTGCATTATTAATTGAACTTTCACTGGTTTATGAACAGGAAACATCTGGTTTGGGGCTATCAGATTAAGCTTGTTTGATTTACTGTTAAAGATTGTGGTCAAGCATGGTGGCTCACACCTGTAATCCCTGTACTTTGGGAGGCTGAGATGAGAGGATTGTTTGAGTCCAGGAGTTTGAGACTAGCGTAGGCAACACAGTGAGACACCTTATTTATTTATTTATTTATTTATTTATTTATTTATTTATTTATTTAAGATGGAGTCTTGCTCTGTCACCCAGGCTGGAGTGCAGTGGTGCGATCTCGGTTTACTGCAACCCCCGCCTCCCGGGTTCAAGTGATTCTTCCAACTCAGTCTCCCGAGTAGCTGAGATTACAGGCGTTCACCACCACGCCCTGCTAAATTTTTTTGTATTTTTAGTAGAGATGGGATTTCACCGTGTTGGAAAGGCTGGTCTGAAACTCCTGACCTCAAGTGATCCGCCCGCCTCGGCTTCCCAAAGTACTGGGATTACAGGTGTGAGCCACCGCAACCGGCTTGCCCTCTCTATTAAACAACAACAACAACAACAACAACAACAACAACAACAACAACAAAAAAAAACACTGGTGTGGTGGTGAGTGTCTGTTGTCCCAGCTACTTGGCAGGCTGAGGCAGGAGGATTGCTTGAACAAAGTTCAGTAAGCTGTACTTGCATCACTGTACTCCAGCCTGGGCAACAGAGTGAGACTGTCTCAAAAAAATTGCATTAGTATGGTTCATTTGTTATAATTGATATGGTTTTTTTTTTTGATTTTGACTTCTTTATTTTGTGATGCCATAAGTGAAGTGACACTTCAGCAAAAGTGATAATTTTCATAAATAATATGTTAGTGATTAGGAATATTTCTACTCTCTTATTTTCCCACAATTTATTATTATTATTATTATTATTATTATACTTTAAGTTCTAGGGTACATGTGCATAACGTGCAGGTTTGTTACATATGTATACTTGTGCCATGTTGCTGTGCTGCACCCATCAACTCGTCAGCACCCATCAACTCGTCATTTACATCAGGTATAACTCCCAATGCAATCCCTCCCCCCTCCCCCCTCCCCATGATAGGCCCCGGTGTGTGATGTCCCCCTTCCCGAGTCCAAGTGATCTCATTGTTCAGTTCCCACCTATGAGTGAGAACATGCGGTGTTTGGTTTTCTGTTCTTGTGATAGTTTGCTAAGAATGATGGTTTCCAGCTGCATCCATGTCCCTACAAAGGACACAAACTCATCCTTTTTTATGGCTGCATAGTATTCCATGGTGTATATGTGCCACATTTTCTTAATCCAGTCTGTCACTGATGGACATTTGGGTTGATTAAAGTTCACAGTTTACGTAAGAGTTCACAGTACATAAGAGTTTTTGTAGTACATTCTACGGGTTTTGACAAATGTATAATGACATATATTCACCATTCTAGTATCAAACAGAATAGTTTCACCGCCCAAAAATTCCCTGTGGTCTACCAATTTATCACTTTCCCTCCTTGCCATGTCCCCTCGACCCCTGGAAATCACTAATCATTTTACTGGTTCCATAGTATTGGCTTTTCTAAAATGTTATACAATTTGGAATCATACAGTATGTTGCCTTTTTAGACTGTCCTTTTTTTTTTCACCTCAGCCTCTCAAGTGGCTGGGACCACAGGCATACACCACCACACCTGGATAATTTTTGTATTTTTTTGTAGAGACAGGGTTTCTCCATGTTGCCCGGTGTGGTCTTGAACTCCTGGGCTCAAGCAATCCCTTCTGCCTCGGCCTCCCAAAGCATTGGGATTACAGGTGTGAGCCACTGTTCTGGAACTAGGTTGGCTTCCTTATCTTAGCAATATACATCTAAGGTTCCTCCATGTCTTTTCATGACTTGATAGCTCATTTATTTTTATTACCAAATAATATTCCATTGTATGGATGTACCACAGTTTATCCATTCATATATTGAACGACATCTTGGTTGGTTCCAAGTTTTGGCAGTTGTTAATAAAGCTACTATAAACATTCACTTCAGGGCTTTGTGTAGATGTAAAAATTTCAACTCTTGTAACCAAGGAATGCAATGGTGGGATAAATGATAAGGGTATGTTTAGTGGCTGGGTGCAGTGGCTCATGCATGTAATCCCAGCACTTGGGAGATCAAGGCAGGTGGATCACTTGAGCTCAGGAGTTCAAGACCAGCATGGCCAACATGGTGAAAGCCTGTCTCTACTAAAGAAAAAAACAAAACAAAACAAACAAACAAAAAAGAGAGTACGTTTAGCATTGTAAGAATTGGCCAAACGTCTTTTCTAAGTGGCTGTACTATTTTGCATTTCATGCAGCAATGAATGAGAGCTCCTGTTCTCTACATCCTTGTCAACATTTTGTATTATCACTGTTTTGGATTTTAGCCATTCTAATAGGTATGCAGTGGTATCATATCGTTGTTTTAATTCACAATTCCTTTTTATTTTTTTGAGGACGAGTCTCCCTCTTTCTCCCAGGCTGAAGTGCAGTGGCGCGATCTTGGCTCACCACAACATCTGCCTCCCAGGTTCAAGCTATTCTCCTGCCTTAGCTTCCGGAGTACGTGGGATTACAGGTACGTGCTACCAGGCCCGGCTAATTTTTGTATTTTTAGTAGAGATGGAATTTCACCATTTTTGGCAGGCTGGTCTCAAACTCCCGACCTCAAGTGATCCACTCATCTCGGTCTCCCAAAGTGCTGGGATGACAGGCGTGAGTCCCGTGCCCGGCCAAGTTTTTTACTCTGTCACCCAGGCTGGAGTGCAGTGGCCTGATCTCGGCTCACTGCAACTTCCCCCACCCGGGTTCAAGCGATTCTCCTGCCTCAGCCTCCTGAGTAGCTGGGATTACAGGCGCCCGCCACCATGCCCAGCTAATTTTTCTGTTTTTAGTAGAGATGGGGTTTTACCATGTTGGTCAGGCTGGCTCGAACCCCTGACCTCGTGATCCGCTCATCTCGGTCTCCCAAAGTGCTGGGATTACAGGCGTGAGCCACTGCATCCGGCCCCAAGTTTTCCATTTGAATAAAATCCAACATCAATTTTTTTCTCTTATGATCATACTTTTTGTGTTATACCTAAGAAGTCATTGTCAAACCCAAGGTCATCTAGATTTTCTCCTGTGCCGTCTTCTAGGGATTTTATAGCTTTGTGTTTTAAATTTAGGTCTATGATCCATTTTGAATTAATTTTTGTGAAAAGTGTAAAGTCTATGTTTAGAGTCTTTTTTTATTTTTTATTTTTTCGTTTCTTTGTCAGAAATCAGTTGACTAGATTCCTGTGGGTCTATTTCTGGTCTCTCTATTCTGTTCCTTTGATCTATTTGTCTATTCTTTCACCAATAACATTTGAATTTTTAAATTACACTCATGTTTTGAATAGGATATACACTAAGATATTATCAACTATAAAAGGTAAAAAAGAATATATAGTGAAAAATTTCCCTCCTGCCCTCGTCCCCACCTACCAGATTATCTTCTTTAGGCAACTACTATTATCAAATTTAATTTTCATTCTTTCAGAGTTATTTTACCTTTTATCTTCTCTCTCTATCTCTTATCTAACACAGATATTAAAATACTATGCACAGTGTTATGCAACTTGCTTTTTTAGTTTAACAATATAACTAGGAAATCATTCCATATCTGTACATCTAGACCTGCTTCTTTAAAAGTTTTTTTTATTGTGGTTAAAAAATATGTAACATTAAATTTACTTCTTAAACATTTAAAAAATTGTCTATAAATTTACGATGTATAAATACAATTTCGTTACATGCATAGATTGCATAGTGGTGAAGTCAGGGTTTTTATAATGTCCATCACCCAAATAATGTACATTATACCCTTTTCTTTTTCTTTTCCTTTTTTTTTTTTTTGAGACATGGTCTTGCTCTGTTGCCCATGTTGGAGTGCAGTGGTGCCATCTCAGCTCATTGCAACCTCCACTTCCTGAATTCAAGCAATTCTTTCACCTCAGCCTCCTGAATGCTGGGACTACAGGTGTGTGCCACCACACCTGGCTAATTTTTGTATATTTTAGTACAGACAGAGTTTCGTCATGTTGGCCAGGCTTGTCTCGTACTCCTGGCCTCAAATGATCCTCCCACCTCAGCCTCCCAAAGTGCTGGGATTGCAGGTATGAGCCACCAAGCCTGGTGAAAAGCTTTATTTTTATTTTATTTTATTTTATTTTTTGAGACAGGGTCTCACTCTATCACCCAGGCTACAGTGCAGTGGTGCAATCTCAGCTCACTGCAACCTCTGTCTCACAGGTTCAAGAGATTCTCCTGCCTCAGCCTCCCGACTAGCTGGGACTAGAGATGTTTGCCAACACCCTTTTCCCCACTTATTTTTGTATTTTTAATAGAGATGGGGTTTCACCATGTTGTACAGGCTGTTCTCAAACTCCTGGCTTCAAGTGATCCGCCTGCCTGGGCCACCGGAAGTGCTGGGATTACAGGTGTGAGTCACCATGCCTGGCCTCATTATATCTATTTTTAAGTATACAGCCTAGTGCTGTTAAGTATTCTCACATTGTTGCACAACAGATCTGTAGAATCTTTTTATGTTGCAAAACTGAAACTCTGTATCCACTAAACACTAAATCCTCTCCCTCAAACTTTGTTAACCACCTTTCTACTTTTTGTTTCTATGATTTTGACTACTTTAGATACTTTAAGTGGAATCATACACTATTTATCCTCTTGTGACTGGTTTATCTTGCTTAACGTAGTATCCTTAGGGTATCACCCGTGTTAAAAAAAAAAAAAAAAAAAGAAGAAAGATTTCCTTCTTTTTTAAGGTTGCATACAATTCCAATGTATGTATACACCACGTTTTCTTTATCCATTCATCTTTCAATGGACATTTGGATTGAATCTACCTCTTGGCTACGGTAAATAATGGTACAGGTGGGTCAGGCGTGGTGGATCATGCCTGTAATCCCAGCACTTTGGGAGACTGAGGCGGACGGATCACTTGAGGTCAGGAGTTCGAGACCAGCCTGGCCAACATGGCAAAACTCCATCTCTACTAAAAAATACAAAAATTAGCCAGGTGTGGTGGTGTACGCCTGTAATCTCAGCTACTTGGGAGGCTGAGACAGGAGAATAGCTTGAACCTGGGAGGCAGATGTTGCAGTGAGCTGAGATCATGCCACTGCACTCTATCCTGGGCGACAAAGTGAGATTCTGTCTCAAAATAAATAAATAAATAATAATGCTACAGTGAACATGGGTGTGCAGATATCTTTCTAATATACAAATTTGAATTGTTTTGGATATACACCCAGAAATAGGATTGCTGAATCACATGATAATTCCATTTTTAACTTTTTTTTTTTTTTTTTT
>NW_012109186.1:476488-477743 GCF_000951045.1 Mandrillus leucophaeus
AAAAAAAAGAAAGAAAGAAAGAAAAGAAAGAAAGAAAGAAAGAAAGAAAGAAAGAAAGAAAGAAAGAAAGAAAGAAAGAAAGAAAGAAAGAAAGAATCAAATTATTTGGCCATATGTGCAAGGGTTTATTATTCTGTTTCATTGGTTTATATATCATTTTTAAGCCAATACCACACCATCTTGTTTACTAATCAGCAAATTTGTGGCCCCCAGCTTTGCTGGTTTTTTTTTTTTTTTTTTTTTAAAGATTGTTTTAGCATTTCAGTATTCTTTGAGATCCCATGTAAATTTTAGGATGAGCTTTTCTCTGCAAAGAATGCCACTGGGATTTTGACAGGGATGGCATTTAATCTGTAGATTCCTTTGAGTAGTATGGACATTTTTACAACATTAAGTCCTCTAATTCATCAGCATGGGCTATCCTTCTATTTATTTGTATCTTCTTTGATTTCTTTTAGCTATGTTTTGGAGTTTTTAGTGTGTGAGGCTTTTACCTCCTTGGTTAAGTTTATTTTAAACATTTTATCTTATTTGATACTATAGTAAATGGGATTGTTTTGTTTTCTTAATTTTCTTTTTTTTGACAGGGTCTTGCTCTGTCGCTCAGGCTGGAGTGCAGTGGTGCAATCTTGGCTCACTGTAACCTCTGCCTCCCGGGTTCAAGCGATTCTCCTGCTTCAGCCTCCCAAGTAGCTGGGACTGCAAGCACATGGCACCATGCCTGGCTAATTTTTGTATTATTAGTAGAGACGGGGTTTCACCATGTTGGCCAGGCTGGTCTTGAACGCCTGACCTCAGGTGATCCACCTGCCTCGGCCTCCCAAAGTGCTGGGATTACAGGTGTGGGCCACTACGCCAGGCCTTAATTTGCTTTTTGAATTGGTCATTGTTAGTACATAGAAATGCAACCGATTTTTGAAAAAAACTTGTGGAGCTATATGGTATTTCCTATGTGGATGTAACATAATTTATTTAACCAGTCTTCTGTTGAGGAGCATCTGGGTTGTTTCTAATTTATATATATATTTATTTATTTTGATAGAGACAGTGTCTTACTATGTTACCCAGGATGGTCTTGAACTCCTGGGCTCAAGCAATCCTCCCACCTCTGCCTCTCAAAGTGCTGGGAATAGAGGCGTGAGCCCCCTTGGCTAGCCTGTTTTTTTTTTTTTTTTTTTCCCCCAAGATAGGGTCTCACTATGTTGCTCAGGCTGGCCTTGAACTTCTGGGCTTAAGTAATCCTCCTACCTCAGCC
>NW_012109186.1:477793-478628 GCF_000951045.1 Mandrillus leucophaeus
TTTTTTGAGACGGAGTCTCGCTCTGTCGCCCAGGCTGGAGTTCAATGGCGGGATCTCAGCTCACTGCAAGCTCCGCCTCCCGGGTTCAAGCCATTCTCCTTCCTCAGCCTCCCGAGTAGCTGGGATTACAGGCACCTGCCACCACGCCCGGCTAGTTTTTTGTATTTTTTAGTAGAGACGGAGTTTCACCGTGTTAGCCAGGATGGTCTCGATCTCCTGACCTCGTGATTCGCCCATCTCGGCCTCCCAAGGTGCTGGGATTACAGGCTTGAGCCACCGCGCCCGGCCCCATTTTTAACTTTTTAAAGAATCTCCATACTTTTTTCCTTAATGGCTGGACCATTTTACACTCCCACTAACAGTGCACATGGATTCTACTTTCTCCTCCATTTTGCTGACATTTGCTATTTGCTGTTCTTTTGTTAGCATCCATCCTAAAGGGTGAGCAGTGATATCTGACTGTGTTTTTTTTATTTTGAGACGGAGTCTCTCTCTGTTGCCCAGGCCGGAGTGCAGTGGTGCGATCTCGGCTCACTGCAAGCTCCGCCTCCCCCGGGTTCACACCATTCTCCTGCCTCAGCCTCCCGAGCAGCTGGGACTACAGGCGCCCGCTACCACGCCCAGCTAATTTTTCGAATTTTTAGTAGAGACGGGGTTTCACCCTGTTAGCCAGGATGGTCTCGATCTCCTGACCTCGTGATCCGCCCACCTTGGCCTCCCAAAGTGCTGGGATTACAGGCGTGAGCCACCGCGCCTAGCCTGATTGTGGTTTTAATTTGCATTTCTTTCTTTTTTTTCTTTTTTGTTTTCTTTTCTTTTCTTTTTTTTTTTTTTT
>NW_012109186.1:480896-485849 GCF_000951045.1 Mandrillus leucophaeus
TTTTTTTTTTTTTTTTTTTCCCCCAAGATAGGGTCTCACTATGTTGCTCAGGCTGGCCTTGAACTTCTGGGCTTAAGTAATCCTCCTACCTCAGCCTCCTGAGTAGTTGGAACTACAGACACACACCACTGTGCCCAGCTATCCAGTGTTTTGATGTTACAAATGATGCTGCAGTGAATAATCTTGTAGACATCTCATTTTGCCCCTGTGAAGTGTATCTGTTGGATAAATTGCTAGAAGTTAAATGGCTGGGTTAAATAATATATGTATTTTAAAATTTCATAAATATTGCTCAAGAATTATGATTATTACATAAAATAGGGGTTTTGAAGCTGTTTGTTTGTTTGCTTATTTATTTATTTATTTTGCGATGGAGTCTCAATCCGTTGCCCAGGCTGGAGTGCAGTGGCATAATCTCAAGTCACTGCAACCTCTGCCTTCTAGGCTCAAGCAATTCTCCCTCCTCAGCCTCCCAAGTAGCTGGGATTACAGGCACGCACCACCACGCCCAGCTAATTTTTTTTTTTTTGTATTTTTGGTAGAGACAGGATTTTACTATGTTGGCCAGGTTGATCTCGAACTCCTGAGCTCAAGTGACCCACTCACCTTGGCCTCCCAAAGTGCTGGAATTACAGGCTTGAGCCACCAAGCCCAGCCAAAGCTGTTTATTAGAAATTACGAGAGTAACTATTTTCTCAGCTGGTTTGCTCTCTTTCAGGTACTTTATCTTTTATTTCTTCCAAAACAAATAAGCACATTCACAAGTTACACATTTATGGTCAAGAGTCAGAGAAAGGTCTAGGTTGCTTTCTGTGGCAATTTGAAGAAAAATGTGAAGATGTGTACCAGTAAACTTCTTCTAAAATAGTTGATGGGAACCCATTGATAATCATAACTGAAAGCGATACACCAATATGTATATCAGTAAAACTTTGTTGGCCATCCTTTACTAACAAAGGAATTCTTTTTCTTTCTTTCTTTCTTTTTTTTTTTTTTTATTTGGAGAGATGGAGTTTCACTCTTGTTGCCCAGGCTGGAGGGCAGTGGTGCAATCTCGGTTCACTGCAACCTCCGCCTCCTGGATTCAACCAATTCTCCTGCCTCAGCCTCCTCAGTAGCTGGCATTACAGATGCCCACCACCACGCCTGGCTAATTTTTTATATTTTTAGTAGAGATGGGTTTTCGCCATGTTGGCCAGGCTGGTCTCGAACTCCTGACCTCAGGTGGTCCACCTGCCTCGGCCTCCCAAAGTGCTGGGATTACAGGCATGAGCCACTGCGCCTGGCCCCTTTTTCTTTTTTTTTAAGTAAAAAAAAAAAAAAAAAAAAAAAAAAAATTTTTTTTTAGAGAGGAGGCCTCACTATTTTTCCCAGTTTGGTCTCGAACTACTGAGTTTAACCCATCCTCCCTTCTTGGCCTTCCAAAGTTACAGGATTACAGGCATGAGCCACCATGTCCAGCTCAGGAATTCTCTTATGCTTCACAAATATAGTGAGTTGTTATTCACAACATATTCACAAGTTGTTATTCACAACAATATTCACAAATGTTGTTCATTTTTAAAATGTGATTATTGCTGGGCATGGCGGCTCACGCCTGTAATTCAAGCACTGGGAGGTTATGGTGGGAGGATAGTTTGAGCTCTGGACTTTGAGACATGAGCCTGGGCATCATTTAAGACCTATTCTCTAAAAAAATAAAAACAAAAAGGTAAGATTAGCTGAGGTGTGGTGGCTTAGGCCTGCAGTTGTAGCTACTTGGGAGGCTGAGGTGGGAGGATTGCTTGAGCCTGGGAGGTCAAGGCTGCAGTGATCCATGATCACAACATTACGTTCCAGCTTGGGAGACCAAGTGAGGCCCTGTCTCAAAACAAAATTAAAATTAAAAAAATTTGTGATTGCCAGGCATGGTGGCTCATGACTGTAATCCCAGCGCTTTTGGACGCCGAGGCAGGTGGATTACCTGAGGTCAGGAGTTCAAGACCAGCTTGGCCAACATGGTGAAACCCCGTCTCTACTAAAAATAAGAAAATTAGTCAGGCGTGGTGGCGGGTGCCTGTAATCCCAGCTACTCGGGAGGCTGAGGCAGGAAAATCGCTTGAACCTGGGAGGTAGAGGTTGCAGTGAGCCGAGATCGTGCCACTGCGCTCCAGCCTGCAACCTGGGTGACAAGAGCGAGACTCCATCTCAAAAAAAAAAAAAAATTGTAATTATAGTTTTATTATTAAAATGTTTCTTTTGTGAGATCTGTCATTTAAAACTGTTTAGTGTTAAGAAGCCTCGTCAGCAACAGCTAGTTTCTACCTTAATAATTTCAATTCATTTAAAAATAATGTGAGGTAGGAGAATAGGGTCTGGAGGAAGGGAACCTAAGGCTGATTAAAGTTGACTTCCTAGAACTAAATCAAAAGGAAAACCCCAACTTGCCACACCTAAGTAACAAAAAGACTACTTCCTTTGCAAATCTTCTTCCTTTTCTGCTTGGCAGATGGAAAACTGAAAGTATCTCTGATTGGTTGCAGAACGCAGATGTTTGTAGAGGAGTGTAACTTTGTAACTTCACTTTAGCTTCTGATTGGTTGCTTTCCACAACCAATTAGATGCTTGCATAGGGTGTGACCCTTGTAACTTCACTTTAGCCTCCGAGTGCGGGCCACTACTTCATTTACATAGGGTGTACACCAAGTAACCAATGGGAAACCTCTAGAGGGTATTTAAATCCCGGAAAATTCTGTGATGGGGGTCTTGAGCCCCTGCGTTCTGGCAGCTCCTGCACTCTTGTGGAGTGTACTTTCATTTTCAATGTATCTCTGCTTTTGTTGCTTCATTCTTTCCTTGCTTTGTGCATTTTGTCCAATTCTTTGTTCAAAACGCCAAGAACCTGGTAACATGTTGACTATTTACTATTTTTCTCATAATGAAGTCAGTTGGACAGCAAGCATATTTCTGTGCTGCCTTGTGATGGAGTACATCATTCAAATTCACTGCATTTACCATGGAGAGAAAAAATGGCTCCTGTAAATTGTATGTTGAAGTTATATTTAATGTGTACAAGACAAAATCAGTATAGCAGGTACAGAGGTCTGGTTTCTACAATTGCCAATTGAACTCAATTTGAAAGATATAATTGCAATGTGTACAGGTGTCTGTTGATTAAAAAGTTGCCTGAGGCCAGGCGCGGTGGCTCACCCCTGTAATTCCAGCACTTTGGGAGGTCGAGGTTGGAGGATGGCTTGAGCGCAGGTGTTTGAGACCAGCCTGGGCAACAAAGAGACCTCATCTATACCAATACATAAATACATAATTAGCTGGGCTTGATGGCGCGAGCCTGCAGTCCCAGCTACTTGAGAGGCGAGGTGGGAGGATTGCTCGAGCCTAGGAGGTCCAGGCTGCAGTGAACTGCGTCACGCCACTGCACTCCAGCCTGGGTGACAGAGCTAGACCCTGTCTCAGGAAAAAAAAAAGTTGCCTGAGTCTATCAGATTTTCAAAGTGTTTCATTCAAAAAAGGCTCACCTCTTGCTATCCCAGTAGAAAGCAGCAACCCTATCACCTAACCCCGACAGGAGCTCTTGCATATTTCAAGAAAAATAAATAGAATGAACTAAAGCACGCATGGCAGAATAAGTTTGGAAATAAATTTCAAAGCGATTAGATTTTAGAAAACTTGTTTGTGATTAGCAGAGATTACCAATGTAAAATCTAATTATAGATCATAAAAGCTGGAAAGGCATTTAGAGATCATCCAGCCAAGCTTCCTCTGTAATGAGGAGGAAGCAGATCTAAATTGATTGGTTTGTGAGCTAAACATTACATCAAATTGGGGAAATGGCTCGTGTGTGTCTGTGTATTCTAAGAGACACTTTATTCAATATGGAAAGAATTTTATGCGGCGTTCAAGTTGGTCTTATGTCATCTGCACACATGTACATATATATATATAAGTACCTTATACACATATACATTTGCGAGCATGTTGGTGTGCCAAATATTATGTATAAAACATCTAGGAAAGAAAAGAACTTGATAGCCTAGCATAGAGGAAAGAAAATACTCACATAGGATGACCATATAGATTAGTGGTTAAGAGTGTCTGGTGAATCTCGGCTCCACTACTATGGGACTTTGTGTCTCGGTTTCCTCATCTGGAAAATGTAGGTTTGTCTACCTCAGAGAGTGTAAAGATTAAATGAGATAACCTGGATAAAGGATTAGTGTAGTGCCAAGCATATAGTAAACTCTCAATAAATGTAAGTTGCTGTTATTGCTTCGTTAATATGTCTAAGAAAAAAGAGATTGGACCAAGAGAGCATTTTCAAAATAAAGTCAAAATATGTCACTAGCACTTTCAGGTCAATTGGGACTAAATTGGACCCCCTGCGAAAAGGTGGAGGGGATCAAATGACGTCGACCGCCTTAGCAACAGGCCCCCAAAGAAGGTGAATTTCCGTAGCCAATAAAACTCTGTGCTTTGGAGGAGGTAGCCAATGGATGACGAAAAGAGAAAGAGGGAGGACGCGCCAATTCTCCTGCCTGAGCCTCGGCCCAACAAAATGGCGGCGGCAGCGGTGTCGCTTTGTTTCCGTGGCTCCTGCGGCGGTGGCAGTGGTAGCGGCCTTTGAGCTGTGGGGAGGTTCCAGCAGCAGCTACAGTGACGACTAAGACTCCAGTGCATTTCTATCGTAACCGGGCGCGGGGGAGCGCAGATCGGCGCCCAGCAATCGCAGAAGCCGACAAGGCGTTCAAGCGAAAACATGACCGCTGAGCCCATGAGGTAAAACGCAATCCCGTCTCATGGGCCCCAGCGGTCTGGGCCCAGGCACCGCCTGAGTCGGGTGTTTGGGAAGGCGTTCGCTTGGTGGGTTAGGCCTGTGTGTTGCTTAGCCGAAAGAGGCATCGTTTTCTCTTTAGGTGAGAAGGGTTTGGGGTATCGGCGCAAGGCTCCGACGGGGGT
>NW_012109186.1:486199-504871 GCF_000951045.1 Mandrillus leucophaeus
GGGGTGGGCGGGCGCGAGGATGTGAGATCCCAGGACGACTTAGAGGCGTTTAGGTTGCTGGAGACGGGAAGCACCCGGGCCCTGCGGGATTTTTTTCCTGCAGCCTCAGGAGACAAACCTTTTTTTGATTGGGATGTGGTGCCGTTCCAGGTATTTAGGTATCTTTTCTACTTCGTATCCTGAAGGGTATTATCCTTGGGTTTATTTCTAGGCGAGGGGAGACTTAACACAGGGTTTTGCTTCCAGAGGACCCTAGTATACTACTTTTTGTGAAGTCCAACCTTAATGGGACCTCAAATGTTTCCCCTCTTTTTGGGCAGATTTCGAGGAGTAATTAGGCCCTATCTTTATTTACTTATTTATTCCATGAAGGATGAAGGGCAGGTTAACGTGGGCTGATGCGAAGTAAGATTTATTGCAAGGGAAACTGCCTGGCAGGCCTCCTCTTAACCAATCAAGCACGTTTATTAGGTTGAAGCTGTTTTTCTGTGTGCTTCTGATTTGCCTCTTGACGGGTCTCAAAATTTGGGTAGTCAATATGAAATGTATACACTTTTGCCCAGGTGGCTGGCTGGCGTTTCAGTTTGACATTTGAATTTTCATCCCACGATGTGAATTAAGTAATTTTTTTTTTTACTCGGAGATGTATCCTTGGCGTCCAGTGGCAAAATAAAATTACAAGGAGCATGGGTCAGAATTGCATTTCAAGTTGGCGAAATGTGCCTTTGAGTAACTCTTAGATTGGCATATGTTTTTAGAGCACTTTAGCTAGAATGTAGAAGTGGGCAATGAGCCTGTGATACGTATGTCTGTTTTTCTGCAGGAACAAGCAGTAGATAGATTATATTTTCTTTACCTTGGGGAAAGATATGCTTCAGTTCTTAGATTACAGATCTCTAGTTGTATACACGATTGTGGCCTAGGTTTCTGAATTTGTCATTTGGCTCAGTTGCAACAAATCTTTATGTGTGGGGTATTAGGCATGTAAGTGGTACCCAGTGTAACTTGTTGGCCTATAATTACCAGGCACTCATGTTCATATGCATGGATGGTGTACCTTACAGTTAAATTATGACCTCTGGATTTTACTAAGTTTCACAAAGTCTACATTGGAAACTATAGTTTGAAGTCGGATCTTCTCAGTTTCTTTACAATGAACAAATTACATATATAGAATTTCTGAATAGAATAATTTTACACGAGGGTCAGTTTTTCTTACTAGTCTTGAATTTTTGTAAATCTTGATGATAAGAGTAATAATCATAACTAAGTTGAGTGCTTATTGTCGTTTTTTATAATCTTGATTAGTTCTCAAACCTATGGGGTAAGTACTTGGTTTTGCCCATTTTACCGATGAGGAGGAAACTGAGACAGAGAGAGATCAAGAACTTGACCAAAGTTATACAGCTTGTAATTGGTGGAGCTGGAATTGAACCCCATCTTGACTTCACAGCTTATGTTCTTAACCACAAGGCATTAATGCCCCCTGCAGCTGCCAGGTCTAACCTGATTATAACCATTTAAATTTAGCCCAAGTGTTACAATGAAAGAAGTTCATATTACCTACTCTCATTTGTTGCAGGTCTATGATTTTGTAACTGTTTATAATGTTACATCTTTTATGCCGAGTTATACTACGTAGTGAGATAACTGAAACATTTAATGCTAGGAGAGTCTTAAGCTACATGAAAAACCTCTAGTAAAGAACTGCATATGTGAATGTAGGGAATTAATTAAAAAGTATGACACTCCCTGATGATTTACTGCGAAAGAGCTCCAAGTAGGTGTTCAGAACTGTCTCAGGCTAAAGTGTCATCGATCTCCTAAAGCATAATCATGGTTAAAGGAGAATCTGACAGGTAATGCTTGAGTTGAACCCACAGTACCAAATCCCTCTTGAGTCTTTTGTAATGTGAGGCAGAAATAATATGAGCATTATTGTTAATATTATTTTACACAGTAGTTCCAGATTTTCTCTTTATCAAATCTTTTGTCAAGCACTTAAAAAGCAGGAACAAAGACTAGTTCTAATTTTTACTTGTGTTTATAAAAAAAAGTAATATTCTAGGATTCTGTGGTGGAAAAATGGCCAAAAGACAAGAGGAAGGAAAATAAACCAATGACCTGTCTAAAACGTACACTGACTAATCAGTGGCTCAGTCTTTAAAGGTTTTGTTATTTTTAAAGGATGTTTTTGGTTGTTTGTATTGTTTGAAATAAGATTGGCTTGATTCTGGCATTATAAAAGATAAGGTCTTTTATAATCACCAAGCCCATTAATACTTGGGTACCTGGGTATCACTGCTGATTATTTTTTAATTTTTTAATTTATTTTTTTGAGACAGAGTCTCACTTTGTTGCCTCGGCTATAGTGAAGTGGCATGATCTTGGTTTACTGCAGCCTCTGCCTCCCAGGTTCAAGTGATTCTCATGCCTCAGCCTCCCAAGTAACTGGGATTAACAGGTGTATGCCACCACGCCCAGCTAATTTTTGTATTTTTAGTAGAGAGGGAGTTTCACCATGTTGGCCAGACTGGTCTTGAACTCCTGGACTCAAGTGATCCACCTATCTTGGCCTCCCAAAGTGCTGGGATTACAGGTGTGAGCCACCGCACCCAGCTCTCTGCTGGTTATTCAGGGCCCAAGGGCTCTTCAGTTATCAGGAGATGTATGCTGCTAGGACTGGGTCCTTCCCTTCAAGGCAGCAGATTCCCTTCTGGCCCAGGATGTGTCTAGAATTGTCATCCCGGAGCTAGGGCCTGGAATGGAGGCCTCATGACTGATGAACTTGAATTTATTTTCTTTCTTTCTTTTTTTTTTTTGAGATGGAGTCTCACTCTGTTGCCCAGGCTGGAGTGCAGTGGCACCATCTTGGCTCACTGCAACCTCTACCTCCTGGGTTCAAGTGGTTCTCCTGCCTCAGCCTCCCAAATAGCTGGGATTACAGGCACATGCCACCACACCATGCCTGGCCAATTTTTGTATTTTTAGTAGAGATGGGATTTCACCATGTTGGCCAGGCTGGTCTCAAACTCCTCACCTCAGGTGATCTGCCCGCCTCCGCCTCCCAAAGTGCTGGGATTACAGGTGTGAACCACTGCGCTTGGCCTTAATTTATTTGCATATAAAGATTTCAGTATTAGGAGATTTGGTGAAATTTGTCATTCTAATCCTTATGGCAATTGATTACTTGAAAAGCTGACAGCTATATTGTTATTGGTCTTAAATATAAAAAGGCAGAAGTTATCTAAATTGAGAGATTTTGAATGTCTTAGAAAGTATCTGTTAAGGTGGTAGTTAACGAGCAGTTACATTGTAACCTAATTGTTGAAAAATGTTATCTGTGAGATACTTGCATTTCCGCTATGTGAAAAGCATGAAACCAGGCCCTTGGAGGGGAAGGAGATGCAAATTTTATGAAGGGTTTTAAAAAAGCATTTAAATATCAATTGCTTGGTTATGTAATGGGTTGGGGTGGAAAGAAAGACATTTGTGACCTTAATTTTTATCAGGCTCGGTTTTATTATTGGCAACCCTTGGCATAGTTGACCATGAGCTGTCAGTTATATATTGTATTTCTAGAGATAAGATAAATGTAGTACTTAAAATAATATTTCTTTTAAATATTGATGTAGGTGTGTGAAATAATTGTTTCATAAATAACTGTATGTGTCTTTTTCACTTTTGGGGTCCGAATAAAGTTATGGGTTGGGTGATAGGATACAGGCAATTCTTGAATTTACGTGACGTGCTTTCCCCCAGACAGTGAATGTTTTTTTGGATATCATAAACTAAATAGTTGAAGCCAGTGAAAATTGATGCATAGATCTTCCTTTAGAAATGTTGAATATAACAGGGCAGTGAAAGGAATGTCTAAGCAGTCTCTCTAATTTTATCCTAATGCTTGTCTTATGATCTGCTTGGAAGCTGACATGCAAGATGTTTAACTTCTATCTATAAAATAGGAGTAAGCTCAAATGGGAGTAAAAGGGAGTAAATATCAATATTTATCAATAATGGATATTGATAAAGTCTAAAGGTATTCTGAAGGAGATAACATGTTTGTAACAATGGTTCTTTTTTTTTTTTTTTGAGAGGGAGTTTTGCTGTGTTGCCCAGGCTGAAGTGCAGTGGCACGATCTCGGCTCATTGCAAGCTCTGCTTCCCAGGTTCATGCCATTCTCCTGCCTCAGCCTCCCAAGTAACTGGGACTACAGGCGCCCGCCACCATGCCCAGCTAATTTTTTGTATTTTTTAGTAGAGATGGAGTTTCACCGTGTTAACCAGGATGGTCTCAATCTCCTGACCTCGTGATCTTTGTGATCCGCCCACCTTGGCCTCCCAAAGTGCTGGGATTACAGGTGTGAGCCACAGTGCCCTGCTCAAATGCTATCTCTCTATAAAGCTTTCCTTGGTTCCCACCAGAAATGTCTTTCTACTTTGAACTCACACAGCAGCTTTTACTTTTTACGTCATGCAGCATTTATCACTTTATATCTTGTGCCAAAACTAATTGTGTACACGTCTTATTTCCTCTGATATATGGAAAATGAGACTAATCTTTAACCATGCTAATGGGTCTGTCTGGACTCACCTCTCACAGCCAACCCTTAACTGCTAACTCATTCAAGACTCAATACAGGTAACATCTCCTTTGCAAAACCTTCCTAAACATCCCCCAAATTAGGCTTTCTTTCATTTCTGATCCCTAGTGCAATCAGTATATTTCCATATTAGCACTGCTTTCTAATTGCTCATTTACTTAGCAGTCTCCCTCACTTGACTAAGAATGCCTTAAGGTGACAGGAATTTTATTACCTTTGGCATATCCCTAGCACAGTGCCATGCCTGGCCCCCAATTGATACTTAAGTATTTGATCAACTAATAAAGCATTCCCCCAAAATATGGAGTGCAGGATATATACATGTGAATACTACTGCCAGAACAATAATTTCTTAACAAATATTGTATGGGACAGTTAACAAGAGTGCTGGACTACAGATACTGGAAATGGCTACTTCAAACCAAAACTGGGAGACAAAGTTTCAGAGACAGGATCTGAAAATAGCAGCCACAGTGCAAAATTCAAAGACTTTTCCCAGGGCAAAAAGAACAACCGGATAGAACTAACATAGCACTTTTTAGACACACATCTTTAGTCATAAAAGGGCAGAAATATACTGGATATAGCAGTCTTTCAAAATAGAACATATCCTAAGCCACAATAATTACCAAACTTTCAACAAAAATGTTTTTTCCTTTCCAATAAATGTTTGTACAACCAGGTATACATGATACTCTGAAAGTATCAGCAACAAAGCACCTGTAACCTAACCATGTAAGTTTTAAGGCAAAAAGATATAAATACATTGAATAAAGAAACTTTATCTCACCACTACCCTTCTCCCTAACCTACAAAAAGCAGATAAGAAAATGATAAATATTCATATAAGCAGAATTTTTTGTTTGTTTGTTTGTTTTTTTATTTTGAGACGGACTCTCACTCTGTCGCCCAGGCTGCAGTGGCACGATCTCAGCTCACTGCAACCTCTGCCTCCTGGGTTCAAGCAGTTCTCTGCCTCCGCCTCCCTAGTAGCTGGGATTACAGGTGCTGGCCACCACACCTGGCTAATTTTTTTTTTTGTGTGTGTGTTTTTAGTAGAGATGGGGTTTCACCTTCTTGGCCAGACTGGTCTTGAACTCCTGACCTCGTGATCCACCTGCCTCGGCCTCCCAATGTGTTGAGATTACAGGCGTGAGCCACTGTGCCTGGCCTATAAGCAGAATATTTTAAAAAATAACTTTAAGCAGGGTACGGTGGTTTACACCTATAATTCCAGCACTTTGGGAGGCCAAGGCAGGAGGATCGCTTAAGTCCAGGAGTTCAAGACCAGACTGGGCAACAAAGTGAGACCACTGTCTCTACAAAAAAATAAAAAAAATTAGCAGGCATGGTGACACACCTGTGGTCCCAGCTACATGGGAGGCTGAAGCAAGAGGATTGCTTGAGCCAGGAGGTCAGGGCTACAGTGAGCCATGTTCAGCGTCACTGCACTACAGCCTGGGTGACAGTGAGACCTTGTCCCCCAAAATATTAATGCTACAGACCATCTAGTCTTGTTCATTCTGCAAATGACAAAGCAGCAGCCTGGAACGGATAAACGATTTGTCCACAGTCATACAGTCAGTTAAGCAACAGAGCTATGACTAAAAAACCAAGGCTTGGCTCACAGTTCAGTATTCATTCCTTTGTACAAGCAGTTCTCAAACCATTTAGTCACAGCACCTCTTTACACTCTTAAAAATTAACTGCTGGGTGCGGTGGCTCACACCTGTAATCCCAGCACTTTGGGAGGCCGAGGCGGGTGGATCACAAGGTCAGGAGATTGAGATCATCCTGGCTAACATGGTGAAACCCCGTCTCCACTAAAAATACAAAAAAAAAAAAAAAAAAAATAGCCGGGTGTGGTGGCAGGCCCCTGTAGTCCCAGCTGCTCGGGAGGTTGAGGCAGGAGAACTTCGTGAACCCAGGAGGCGGAGCTTGCAGTGAGCCACTGCACTCTAGTCTGGGCAACAGAGTGAGACTCTGTCTCAAAAAAAAAAAAAAAATACAGAGATAGTATTTGAATCTAATCCTTGGAGTATAGGTACAGTTTTGACAAAGGAGACTGGGAGAATTCCAGATGTGAGGAGTAGCAGCTTGAGCAAAGGAATGTTGCGTATATTAGCATTTTCTGTTTGGAAGAAGGTCAACGTAGAATTTTAAACTTAATTTCTGTGCAAATACTGTCTAACTATTGTGGCTTTTTTTTTTTTTTTTTTTTTTTTGAGACGTAGTCTCGCTCTGTCGCCCAGACTGGAGTGCAGTGGCGCGATCTCGGCTCACCACAACCTCCACTTCCCGGATTCAAGCGTTTCTCCTGCCTCATCTTCCCTAGTAGCTTGGACTACAGGCGTGTGCCACCACGCCTAGCTAATTTTTGTATTTTTAGTAGAGATGGGGTTTCACTGTGTTGGCCAGGATGGTCTTGATCTCCTGACCTCATGATCCGTCTGCCTCAGCCTCCCAAAGTGCTGGGATTACAGGCGTGAGCCACCGTGCCTTGCTGATTGTACTTTTTTTTAAGAGACAGGGACTTCCTCTGTCGCCCAGCCTGGAGTGCAGTGGGGTGATCGTGGCTCATAGCTCACTGCATCCTCGAACTCCTGGGCTCAAGTGATCCTCCCACCTGAGCCTCCTGAGTAGGTGGGACCACAGGCATGTGCCACTATGCCCAGCTACTATTGTGCATTTTGTATGGTAGCTTTTGTGACTTGATGATCTTGTAAAAGGTACATGTGCCTTTGTGAATGGGCCTGATACTTTTAGTTCAGAATTGTCAAAAGTATTACCTACTTTTTTTTTTTTTTTTGAGACAGAGTCTCGCTCTGTCACCCGGGCTGGAGTGCAGTGGCACCATCTTGGCTCACTGCAACCTCCGCCTCCTGGGTTCAAGCGATTCTTCTGCCTCAGCCTCCCGAGTAGCTGGGACTATAGGTGTGAGCCACCATGCCCGGCTAGTTTTTGTATTTTTAGTAGAGGCGGGGTGTCACCATACTGGCCAAGCTGGTCTCGAACTCTTAGACCTCGTGATCCGCCCACCTCAGCATCCCAAAGTGCTGGGATTACAGGCGTGAGCCACCGCACCCGGCCAGTATTACCTACTTTTAAATAAGATTGTGTAGAATGCACAGATTTTGAATGACTGTGATCAAAATGCATCCTTAGTTGTCTTCATTTTGCTCATTTGAAGTGCTCAGTTGACTTTTGGGTGGGTAACATTTGACTTATAAAATCTAAAATAAATTATTTCTGAGTAATACTAGATTTGTTATTTTGCTTATTTGAATTTTATTAGTTAGTTTTTGGTATACTTGATAGCATTCCAGATTTAGTTTTGCTATAATGCTTGTTTTGAAAATGTGGATTTTTTTCTAACAGCGTTGATATTTCAGGGAACAATTAGAAGCATATGACAAAATTTGCATTTGCTTATGGGGGATTTTATCTGCAAGATTAGGGATCAGCAAACTGTGGCCTACCAACTAGTGGACTGTTTTTTGTAAATAAAGTTCTTTTTTTTTTGTTTTTGATCTTTGTTTTGTTTTGTCGAGACGGAGTCTTGCTCTGTCGCCCAGGCTGGAGTGCGGTGGCATGATGACTGCTCACTGCAACCTCCGCCTCTCGGGTTCAAGCGATTCTCGTGCCTCAGCCTCGTGAGTAGCTGGAATTTCAGGCATTTGCCACCATGCCTGGCTCATTTTTGTATTTTTTTTTTTTTTTTTAGTAGAGACAGGGTTTTACTACGTTGGCCTGGCTGGTCTTGAACTCCTGACCTCAGGTGATCTGCCTGCCTTTGCCTCCCAAAGTGCAGGGATTATAAGTATGAGCCATGTAAATAAAGTTCTATTGGAATACACCTGTGTCCATTTATTTACATTGTCTGTGGCTGCTTTTGCACTGTAGTTGCAGAGTTGAATAGCTGCAGCAGAGACCTAATAGCCCATGAAGCCTAAAATGTTTACTATCTGAGCCTGTATTGAAAGAGTTTGCTGATTATTTTGCTAGATGAATGCAGGATACTACTCCCTTCTAAAAAGAGCTGCATAAAAATACATGTATATAGATGCACACACTTCAGACATCTACCAGCTATCTCATTTTACCAGTTGGGTTATAAACCACAACCATCTACATCTGTTGTTACAATTTTCAATCCGATTTCAGATAACCTTCCTTCTACCACTTCACAATAATTCATGAACTGCAACCCTTTTGATGCCCACTTCACAAGCAAACTTCAGGTCTTTTTCAAAGTAAAGTGCCATATTTGTTGTTATATTTGAGCATTTATTAATTACTTAACATGTGTCTAACTGTGCTACCATTTTTCTTTGGTTTCTTTGTTTTAAAAAAAGTGTCACTGATGAAGTTTTTGAGCGTTGTGCTTCTAACCTCATTTTTCCTATGAGTTCTATGGTGTTAATTGTACAATTTTACATAGTTTGGTGGTTTTTAGGAACCCATATGTTACATTATTGAGGAACTGACTGTAATTATCATCCTGCAAAAAGTACTAATTCATTCACCAAACATTTCTGGGGTGATGTGAATATTGAGTGAGTTAAATGGGCATAAAGCACTTATGTCTTTATTATTACTCAAATGTTAGTTATTACTGATTACTATTACCATAAGTCAGGAACTGTAATAAGTAGTGCATTGATGAACAAGACAGATAAGGGACCTGTCTCCATGAAGCTTACATTGTATTTTAAAAAATCTATTAATACACATTTTGGCTAATAACCTAGCCCTTGCCCCATAAAAAGTTTTGCTGTTACTAAAAAGAATATTTTAAGATTCATCCACAAGTCAAAGACATTTCACTTAAAACAGCTTTGTCAGCCGTGTCTCATTGATAGGGTATAATATTTTATTGAATTATTGTTTTTGGCTTGGCGTGGTGGTTCACGCCTGTAATCCCAGCACTTTGGGAGGCCGAGGCAGGTGGATCACCTGAGGTCAGGAATTCAAGACCAGCCTGGCCAACATGGTGAAACCTCGTCTCTACTAAAAATACAAAAATTAGCCGGGTGTGGTGGCGCATGCCTGTAATCCCAGCTACTCAGGAGGCTGAGGCAGAATTGCTTGAACTCGGGAGGCAGAGGTTGGAGTGAGCCGAGATCTCACCACTGCACTCTGGCCCGGGCGACAGAACGAGACTCCATTTCAAAAAAAAAAAAAAATTGTTGTTTTTAATGTTTGTTTTTTTCTGAGACAGGCTGTTACTCTGTCACTCAGGCTGGAGTGCATTGGTGTGGTCATGGCTCACTGCAGCTTCCACCTCCCTGGGTGCAGGTGATACTCCCACCTTAGCCTCCCGAATATCTGGGACTACAGGCGCATGCCACCATGCCCAGTTAATTTTCGTATTTTTTGTGGAGATGAGTTTTTACCATGTTGCTCAGACTGGTATCGAACTCCTGTACTCAAGCTATCTGCCCTCTTTGGCCTCCCAAAGTGCTGGGATTACAGGCATGAGCCGCCACACCTGGCCACATGATTGTTTTTTTGTAACTGTAACCTCAGGAGATGAATCCGATCTATCTTTAGGGAGATAAAGAGTTATCATCCCTTCGTTTTTTTACTGTATAAAAGGTTAAAAAACATAATTTCAGACTTGTAGAAAATTTGTAAAAATAGCACAGAGATTCTCAGATGTGCTTCATCCAGCTGCAGCAAGTGGTAATATTTTCCCATGTTTACTTTATCATCCTCTATTATTATTTTTCTGAATTGTTTCAGAGTAAATTGCAGACATGATGTCCCTTTACTCCTAAATACTTTAATATGTATTTCTCGAAACTAGGAATATTCTCTTAAATGATCCCAGTATAGTCAGCAAAATTAGAAATTAGCATTAAGGCTGGGTGCGGCCTCCCACACCTGTTATCCCAGCACTTTGGGAGGCTGAGGCAGGAGGATTGTTTGAGGCCAGGAGTTCAAGACCAGTCTTTCCAACATAGTGAGACCCTGTCTCTACAAAAAAAAAGAACCAAAACAAACAAAAAAAACCCACACTAAATTAGCCCGGTGTGGAGCATGCGTGGAGTCCCAGCTATACAGGAAGCTAGAGGCAGGAGGATCACTTGAGCCCAGAAGTTTCAGGCTGCCGTGGACTATGATCATGCCACTGCAGTCTAGTGTGAATGACAGAGTGAGACCCCCATCTCTTAAAATAAAAGAGATTAGCATTGATACAATACCATTTTTTTTTTTTTTGAGACAGAGTCTCACACTGTCACCCAGGCTGGAGTGCAATGGCACCATCTCGGCTCACTGCAAGCTCCGCCTCCTGGGTTCACACCATTTTCCTGCCTCAGCCTCCCGAGTAGCTGGGACTACAGGCACCCGCTACCACGCCCGGCTAATTTTTTGTATTTTCAGTTGAGACGGGTTTTCACCGTGTTAGCCAGGATGGTCTCTATCTCCTGACCTCATGATCTGCCTGCCTCGGCCTCCCACAGTGCTGGGATTACAGGCGTGAGCCACCGCGCCTGGCTGATACAATACCATTTTTAATCTACAGACCTTATTCACATTTTACCAATTGCTTCATGACATCCTTCATGATGAAAGACAAAAAGTTCTTGTTTTCTGATCTACCATCTAATTCTAGAACACTCATTGTATTTCATTGTCATCTGGAACACCTCACCTTGCCATTTTTTTCTCCTTTTTTTTTTTTTTTTTTTGAGACAGTTTCGTTCTTGTTGCCCAGGCTGGAGTGAAATGGCATAGTCTTGGCTCACTGCAACCTCCACCTCCCGGGTTCAGGCAATTCTCCTGCCTCAGGAGCTGGGACTACAGACATGCCCCACCACACGCGGCTAATTTTCTACTTTTAGTAGAGATGGGATTTCACCATATTGGTCAGGCTGGTCTTGAACTCCGGACTTCAGGTGATCTGCCCGCCTCAGCCTCCCAAAATGATGGGATTACAGATGTGAGCCACCGCCCCTGCCTCTTCTCCATTTTTAAAAGAACACAGGTCAGTTGATTTGAATTTGTCTGATGTTTCCCCGTGATTATATATTTTGGTAGGAATTCTATGAAGTGATGTTTTGTCCTTCACAGCACATTTTATCAGGAGGTGCATAATGCTTTTGCTTTTACTATGTTTTAGAAAGATTTTGCTTTTTTTTTTTTTTTTTTTTTGAGACAGAGTCTTGCTCTGTCGCCCAGTCTGGTGTGCAGAGGCGCGATCTTGGCTCACTGCAGCCTCCGCCTCTAATTTTTGTATTTTTAGTAGAGACGGGGTTTCACCGTGTTGGTCAGCATGGTCTCAATATCCTGACCTCGTGATCCGCCCGCCTTGGCCTTTCAAAGTGCTGGGATTACAAGTGTGAGCCACTATGCCTGGCCGATTTTGCTTTTCATACTAAAATTATTAATCAGCTCATTCTTTGCCATTTTATTTAGAGATTTGAAGTTAGGCCTGGTTAATTTCTACAGAGTTGGGGAGAATTTTCCCACCTCTCATTTTTCTTGCTTTTTCCATTTTCACCTTCCTCAGATATCCCCAAAGTTCAAAACCAAACACCCCGATTATGAATTTTCATTTTGTATTCTGAACATCTAGCTAAAAGCAGAGAATTAAGGGTGAATGTTTTGTATTAAAGTGACTGGACCTGTTACTTGTTAAGCATATGAAAGGCTGACTATACTGTAGTGCATCTAACGTAGCTTGCTGAATATCTCAGTTCGGTTTTTTTTTTTTTTTTTTAGCTGAAATTTGCCACAGGAAAATGTCTCTCCAGCCTGGGCAACATAGTGAGACTCTGTCTCAAAAAAAAAAAAAAAAACTTAGCCAGGTGTGGTGGTGCACATCTGTAGTCCTAAATACTTGGAAGGCTGAGGAGGGAGGGTCATTTGAGCACAGGAGTTTGAGGCTGCAGTGAGCTGTGATTATACCACTGTACTGTAGCCTGGGAGACAGAACCAGACCCCATCTCTCAAAACAATTTTTTTTTTTTGTGGTAAAGTACACACATACCACAAAATTTAGTGTTTTAACCATTAAAAAAGTTTGTTTTTGGCCGGGCGTGGTGACTCATGCCTTTGGGAGTTATCTCAGTAATCCCAGCCCTTTGGGAGGCCGAAGTGGATGGATCACAAAGTCAAGAGATGGAGACCATCCTGGCCAAAATGGTGAAACTCTGTCTCTACTAAAAATACAAAGAAAACTAACTGGGCATGGTGGCACGTGCCTGAAGTCCCAGCTACTTGGGAGGCTGAGGTGGGAGAATCGCTTGAACCCAGGAGGTGGAGGTTGCAGTGAGAGACAGAACGAGACTCCATCTCAAAAAAAAGCTATTTTTTTTTTGAGAGATGAGATCTCGCTTTGTTATCCAGGCTGGTCTCAAACTCCTGGCCTCAAGTAATCCTTTTGCTTTGGCCTCCCAAAGTACTAGTATTACAAGAGTGAGCCACTGTACCTGGCCTTATTTTTCTATTTTGATAAACATTTTTTTTTTTTTTGAGGTGAATTCTTGCTCTGTTACCCAGGCTGGAGTGCAGTGGCGCGATCTTGGCTCACTGCACCTCTCCCAGTTCTCTGCCTCCCGGGTTCAGGTGATTCTCCTGCCTCAGCCTCCTGAGTAGCCAGGATTACAGGTGCATGCCATCATGCCCGGCTAATTTTTTTGTAGTTTTAGTAGAGACGAATTTTCCCCATGTTGGTCAAGATGGTCTCAAACTCCTAACCTCAGGTGATCCGCCCGCCTCGGCCTCCCACAGTGCTGGGATTACAGGCATGAGCCACTGTGCCTGGCCGATAAACACCTTTAAGACTTAACATGAGCTAAGTATTATTTTAGAATAGATTGTCTCAACCTTGGCACTGTAGATATTTTGTCCAGAAAATTTTTTGTTAGAGGCTGTCCTGTGAATGCATTTTACCCCGACCTCTACCCACTAGATACCAATAACACCCCTACCCTGAGTTGTGACAAACAAAAATATTTCCAGAAATTGCCAGATGTTCCCTGTGGGTGGTATGGGTTTGAGAACCACTATTCTAGATAATAGTATTTGTAGATAATGAATACTGAGCTAAGTGGAGGAGTAAATGGTTGAAATAGACTATATGGTTAAGTACAGTTACAGAGTTATAAACCAAGAAATGTGGAAAAATAGCAAAAAATTACCTTAGGGAGTTGATGGCAAGTATTTTCCCAAGAGAGACAGCAATTTTGACTTGGGTCATTGGGGATGGTTGGGGGAAATGTGGTGAGAAGGGGGAAATATTCTAGGTGGTGGAATAGGGTACGTCTAGAGATATGGTAGAAGAGCCTTTGGGTGCTTTGAGAAAAATGAGGTATTAAGTATGATTGGAGAGAATATGGGAGGTAGATTGGAAAGAAGGATGCTAGTTGGGGTCAGGTTTGAGAAAGACTTTTTTTTTTTTTTTTTTTGAGACGGAGTCTCGCCCTGTCACCCAGGCTAACATGCAATGCCTCACTCCCGGCTCACTGCAACCTCTGCCTTCTGGGTTTAAGTGATTCTTTTGCCTCAGCCTCCTGAGTAGCTGGCATTACAGGCGCATGCCACCATTTCCAGCTAATTTTGTATTTTTAGTAGAGACGGGGTTTCACCATATTGGCCAGGCTAGTCTCAGAACTCCTGACCTCGTGATCTGCCCGCCTCGGCCTCCCAAAGTGCTGGGTTTACAGGCGTGAACCGCCGCACCTGGCCGGGAAAGGCTTTTTATGCTATGCTAAAATGTTTCATTTTCCCCCTTTCATTATAGAAAATCAACAGATACTTTTACAGTCTATAGAGTTATATGATCAGCTTTTTAAAAGAACGGTGATACAGCG
Organism: Mandrillus leucophaeus; assembly: GCF_000951045.1. Classification (NCBI taxonomy): domain Eukaryota; kingdom Metazoa; phylum Chordata; class Mammalia; order Primates; family Cercopithecidae; genus Mandrillus; species Mandrillus leucophaeus. Next base: position 500,625 of record NW_012109186.1, read on the forward strand.
AAATGATAAAAATGGTGAATGGTGAATATTAAACTCAAGAAGATAATTCTAGCCTGTAAAGTGGGAAATAGGAAGGGATGGAGATTTATGAAGATTCTTGGTATTCAAAGCAGGAGTGAAGTGGGCAAAAATCTGTACTCGAATTTCCATTATGCTAATAATGTCCTTTTAATTTGGAGCAGTTCTGTGGCCTCTCTTTTTCTGTCCTGATCGTGACATTTTTGAAGAGTATAGAACAATTATGTTTTAGACTGTATCTCTATTTGGGTTTGTGTGATGCTTCCTTATGATTAGATGAAGGGTATGCATTTTTGGCAGAAGTAACACAGAAGTGATGGTATGTTGTTTTCAGTGCCTCTGTAACAGGAGATGCATGACATTGGTTGGTCCCAGTACTGATGATGGTAATTTTAATGACTTGGGTAGTTTCCAGTAGATTTTTCTATGTGAAGTTTATCGTTTCCGGCTGGGTGTGGTGGCTCACACCTATAATGCCAGCACTTTGGGAGGCTGAGGCGGGCAGATTACTTGAGGTCAGGAGTTCGAGACCAGCCTGGCCAACATGGTGAAGCCCCATCTCTAAAAAAATACATAAATTAGCCAGGCATGGTAGCATATGTCTGTAATCCCAGCTGCTCAGGAGGCTGAGGCAGGAGAATCACTTGAACTCTGAAGGCAGAGGTTGCAGTGAGCCGAGATTGTGCCACTGCACTCCAGGCTGGGTGACAGAGTTAGACTCTATGTAAAAAAAAAAAAAAAAAAAAAATGTTTATCATTATTTCCTATTTTTATTTTGAAATAGTTTTGCTCTGTTGCTTAGGCTGGAGTGCGTTGGCACAATCTCAGCTCACTGCAGCCTCAACCTCCTGGGCTCAAGTGATCCTCCCACCTCAGCCTCCTAAGTAGTGTGTTCCACCACACCCGGCTACTTTTTGTATTTTTTGGTAGAAGTGGAGTTTCACCATGTTACTCAGGCTGGGGGCTGAACCCCTGAGCTCAAGAGCACTGATCACCTCAGCCTCCCAAAGTGTTGGGATTACAGGTGTGAGCCACCACGCCTGGCCCTGAAAAATATTTTTAACTGTTACATTATCATGGAGAATTGGATGGTGTAAAACAATAGCAGTTCTCATATTTGAAAATAAATTGATGTAATGAAACAAATGAGAGGGTCAAATAATATAGTACAGAGAATAAAAATCCATATATGGACAGGTCTGTGGAAATTGTATTAAAGCCTACAACTCCCAGATTATTTCCGTTTGTTGCAATCCATTTAAGAACAGTTTTTGGGCCAGGCACGGTGGCTCACGCCTGTCATCCCAGCACTTTGGGAGGCCGAGGCGGATGGATCATGAGGTCAGGATTTCAAGACCAGGCTGACCAACATGGTGCAACCCCGTCTCTACTAAAAATATAAATATTAGCTGGGCATGGTGGCATGCACCTGTAATCCCAGTTACTCGGGAGACTGAGGCAGGAGAATTGCTTGGACCAGGACCCGGGAGGTGGAGGTTGCAGTGAGCTGAGATAGCACCACTGCACTCCAGCCTGAGCTGGACTACAGAGTGAGACTCCGTCTCAAAAAAAAAAAAAAAAAAAAAGAACAGTTTGTGGGAAAAACAATCTTTGTGTGTGACACAATTTGCTGCCTTTCCCATTTAGAAAATTTAAAAAAAAAGTATTTATTTGAGATGGGGTCTCAGTATGTTGTCCAGGCTAGGGTGCAGTGGCTATTCACAGGTGTGAACATAGTACACTACAGCCTTGTACTCCTGACCTTAGCACCTTGAGTAGCTGGGACTGCAGGTGCACACCACAGTGCCTTGCTTACTTTTTCCATTTTTGTCCGTTGTTCCCCTCTCTTCCTTTGGGGTAAAAATTTTGGATTGTGATGGTGGTTTGTAGGGAAGGAAAAAGTTGGTAAGCTACAAGCTCTGAGCCTTTAATGTGTTTTTGTTTACCATGCAAACAAACATTAGATACATAGATACAACACAGATAAGTTAAATTTGAAAGAAGGCTCCAAACTTTGTTACTTTAAAGCAGAATTTCTGAAAGGGACACCGTTGACATTGATTTCAGAAGTGAGATTTTCATGGTTTTTAATGTTATGATAATGGTATTCATAGTATTTTGCCCTCTAAGAAGTAGCTGGGAGTATTTCCATAGATGCTTTTAGTATATATCACTTATGTATTCTATCTCTATTTTGTAAGAAAATTGCCTATGAGTAGAATTTTTTCTGTATGTGTATTTAATGTCTTCTTCTAAGGAAACATGGGTGTGGTTCACATTTCCTTAGTTTTGAGTAGCATGGCTTCGTTGTGATCCAATTTTTAAAATCAGTTGAATAAATACATAGAAAATAAAAGGATAATTTATATACTAAAAAAGTCAGCTGGACAGTTAAAACATCTTTTATTCATAAGTTTTTCAAGAAAAATTACTGTTAAAAGCAGTATTCATTTGTGTAATGCTATAATCTTTGTTATTGTTTTATATGCTTTTCAAAATGTAGGAAACATATAGTAAGGAAAAATCTTTCCTTACCCTGGGACCAGATGTCTGTGAGGACTGTTGAGTTTTCTGCTATAAACAGGATGATAAATTAACAGTGGTGTGATAGGTAAAGTAGATTTGTTATGACATATCTTCCATTAAGCGATAATAACTTGATTTTCACTTAGTTGATGAAATAAAATAACTTTGAAACCTCGGGTAACATGAAATTAAATCACAATATTTTCAAGTTATGGAACATAGTGTTATTAATAGAATGGAGTGTTGAAAAAGCACTGGATCATGCTTTCTGTAACTTTTAGTTCTGGGTCTCATGATAACTGTGACCCTGAGCCTCAGTTTTTTCCTTTTAATCTGTAGTGATACTTTTTAGTTCAGTCTCTCATTTTAAACTGCTTTTAGCTCTAAAATTTTATCTCAATGACCTAATGAGTTATATAACAATCGTATCAGGTAACCTGGATAAGAAGAGGAAGGCAATAACATTTCAGAAATACAGTTTGGAGTTGGGAATCTTTAAGTGATCCCGACTTCTCCTTTGGTCCGAAGATAGTGTGAATAAAACGCTGAGGGATGTGGGCATCAATATATTGCAGAGGAAAAGGTTATTATTTCCAGGAGTGGATCTGCAGCTACTCTTAAATCTATTATGTTGGGACTGGGCACTGGGGCTCATGCCTGTAATCCCAGCACTTTGGGAGGCTGAGGTGGGCGGATTACCTGAGGTCAGGAGTTCAAGACTAGCCTGGCCAATGTGGTGAAACCCTGTCTCTACAAAAATACAAAAATTTGCTGAGCATGATGGCGGGTGCCTGTAATTCCAGCTACTTGGGAGGCTGAGGTGGGAGAATTGCTTGAACCCGGGAGGTGGAGGTTGCAGTGAGCTGAGATTGTGCCATTGTACTGTAGTCTGGGTGACAGAGCAGGACTCCATCTTAAAAAAAAAAAATCTATTATGTTGGATAGATGGTCTTTTCCAGAAGCAAATTTTATAGATGGAAAGCATTTTAATTCATCTAGTAAAATTCTCTCATTTTACAAATGAGAAAATTGAGCTCTCCCGCGGTTGCAGTTTTCTTAATAGCATAGATCTAATTAGTAATTAGGACTAGAACCAAGGTTATCTGATGCCCAGTTCAAGGTTCTTGGTGCAGTACTGTGTTTTTAAGTAGTCCGTTAGGTTGTTTTCTGTGTATTTTATAACACTTCTGTAAGAAAGTAGAATATTTTTCTCTAAGGTATGTTAAAACTCTTGTTCGAGAAAATACAATAAAGGACACCTGTTGTATCTTAAAGTGATTTTTATGTTTTTCTATCAATGCCATAATCTGAAGAAAGTAAATTAGCTACAGTTCTATTGTTGTGACAATAGATTATTTAGAATCTTCTTGATTACTTGTATTGTGGTTCCAGTGCTTCAGAGCTATTTCCTTGCTATTTAAAATCATTATGGTATAGCCCAGAGGCTAAGGGATTTTTTTTAAAATAAAATAAAAGATTTAGTAAAAAACAAAACAAACAAAAAAACCCCAAAATATGGCACATAAACATCATGGAATACTCTGTGGCCATTAAAAAAAAAGGCCGGGCGCGGTGGCTCAAGCCTGTAATCCCAGCACTTTGGGAGGTCGAGGCGGGCGGATCACAAGGTCAGGAGATCGAGACCATCCTGGCTAACACCGTGAAACCCCGTCTCTACTAAAAAAATACAAAAAACTAGCCGG
>NW_012109186.1:505261-505974 GCF_000951045.1 Mandrillus leucophaeus
TTCAGAAGCAGGTTGTTCAGTTTCCATGTAGTTGAGCAGTTTTTAGTGAGTTTCTTAATCCTGAGTTCTAGTTTGATTACACTGTGGTCTGCGAGACAGTTTGTTATACTTTCCGTTCTTTTACATTTGCTGAGGAGTACTTTACTTCCAACTATGTGGTCAGTTTTGGAATAAGTGCGATGTGGTGCTGAGAAGAATGTATATTTGGTTGATTTGAGGTGGAGAGTTCTGTAGATGTCTATTAGGTCTACTTGGTGCAGAGCTGAGTTCAATTCCTGGATATCCTTGTTAACTTTCTGCCTCATTGATCTGTCTAATGTTGACAGTGGAGTGTTAAAATCTCCCATTATTATTGTATGGGAGTCCAAGTCTCTGTAGGTCTCTAAGGACTTGCTTTATGAATCTGGGTGCTCCTGTATTGCATGCATATCTATTTAGGATAGTTAGCTCTGCTTGTTGAATTGATCCCTTAACCATTATATAATGGCCTTCTTTGTCTTTTCTGATCTTTGTTGGTTTAAAGTCTGTTTTTTCAGAGACCAGGATTCCAACCCCTGCTTTTTTTTTTGTTTTCCATTTGCTTGGGAGATCTTTCTCCATCCCTGTATTTTGAGCCTATGTGTGTCTCTACACGTGAGATGGGTCTCCTGAATACAGCACACTGGTGGGTCTTGACTCTTGATCCAGTTTGCCAGTCTGTGTCTTTTAATTGG
>NW_012109186.1:506045-520760 GCF_000951045.1 Mandrillus leucophaeus
ATTATGATGTTAGCTGGTTATTTTGCCTGTTAGTTGATGCAGTTTCTTCCTAGCATTGATGGTCTTTACAATTTGGCATGTTTTTGCAGTGCCTGGTACTGGTTGTTCCTTTCCATGTTTAGTGCTTTCTTCAGGAGTCCTTGTAAGGTAGGCCTGGTGGTGACAAAATCGATCAGGATTTGTTTGTCTGTAAAGGATTTTATTTCTCCTTTGCCAATGAAGCTTAGTTTGGCTGGATATGAAATTCTGGGTTGAAAATTCCTTTCTTTAAGAATGTTGAATATTGGTCCCCACTCTCTTTTGGCTTGTAAAGTTTCCGCGGAGAGATCTGCTGTTAGTCTGATGGGCTTCCCTTTGTGGGTAACCCGATCTTTCTCTCTGGCTGCCCTTAACATTTTTTCCTTCATTTCAACTTTGGTGAATCTGACAATTATGTGTCTTGGAGTTGCTCTTCTTGAGGAGTATCTTTGTGATGTTCTCTATATTTCCTGAATTTGAATGTTGACCTGCGTTGCTAAGTTGGGGAAGTTCTGGATAATATCCTGAAGAGTGGTTTCCAACTTGGTTCCTTTCTCCCCGTCACTTTCAGGTACACCAGTCAGATGTATATTTGGTCTTTTCACATAGTCCCATATTTCTTGAAGGCTTTGTTCATTTCTTTTTAGTTTTTTTTTCTCTAAACTTCTCTTCTTGCTTCATTTCATTCATTTGATCTTCAATCACTGATAGATACCCTTTCTTCCGCTTGATCAGATTTGCTGCTGAAGCTTGTATATGCATCACGTAGTTCTTATGTCATAGTTTTTAGCTCCATCAAGTCACTGAAGCTCTTCTCTACCCGGTCTATTACAGTTAGCCATTTGTCGAATATTTCTTCAATGTTTTTAGCTTCTTTGAGATGGGTTCGAACATCCTCCTTTAACTTGGAGGAGTTTGTTATTACTGATTGTCTGAAGACCATTTCTAGGCTTTCAGGGGGTCCTGGCGTTTTAGCCGTGGATCTCCCAGTACCTGTAGGTCACAGGGCCTCAGAGACTAGGCCTCCAGGAGAATAGGAAACAGACCAGTGAAGACGAGCAGGGCGTTTTCTAAGAGTATGCAATTAGTCGTTGACATAACTTTTTTTGTTTGTTTGTTTTTGTTTTTGTTTGTTTTTGAGATGGAGTTTTTGCTCTGTTGCCCAGGCTGGAGTGCAATGGCGTGATCTCGGCTCATTGCAATCTCCACCTCCTGGGTTCAAGCAATTCTCCTGCCTCAACCTCCGAAGTAGCTGGGATTACAGGTGCCTGCCACCACACCCGACTAATTTTTATAGAGGCAGGGTTTCACCATGTTGGCCAGGCTGGTCTTGAACTCTTGACTTCAGGTGATCCACCTGCCTCGGCCTGTGAGGATTACAGGCATGAGCCACCGTGCCCTGCCAACATAGTTGTTTTTGATTGGAAAAGTTTATTTTCCTAATCTCAAAGTAACTTGTATCTGTTCTTTATTGTGAAATGCAGTTTCTACGTTGAATTTGTGTAGTCTGTAGTTTTGACTGTTTTAAGTTCAATAACTAGCTTAGTAGTATACTTGTTAGAGGTCAGAGTAGGTTAACTTTACTAGAAAGAACAGTCCTGCTTACTGTACTAGGAGGAAGTCTGTGGTGGGAGGAAAGTGAGGAGTAAACCAATTCCAGTCTTCTGTAAAATTTGAGTAATTTCTGTCTCTACTCCTTCTACAGGAAAAATATATCTTATTTGATTTTTGCATCATATGTCTTCTATATGCATTGGAGCTTGGATTGGCATTTCTTCATTACTTGTGGATTTTTGTTGTGAAAAATGTGGAGTAAGTTAGAAGTTGACTGTAGAACAGGTAACATTCTCTTAAATTCTTTGATCAGAGTGAGAAGAGTCCAGAAACTTCGATCGGACTTAGGGAACTCATGATACTTCTCTTAATACCCTAAGTTCATGAAATACCCTAAGTGCACAATACAATAGTAGATCAAGGAATGCAGAGGTATCTGGCAAACTTAGAAGTAACTGTTCATAAAAACAAGGATCAGTATGTTTCTACAAGATAGTGATTTAAAGTTGAGCCAGGATTAGTTATACCTTTAATATAAAAAATTGAAATAGCTTATTTTATCTGTTCTAGGCTATAATATACTGAGCTAGGTATTAAAACATTCTCTATATATTTAACTCTCTTTTTTGGAGACAGGGTCTCACTCTGTCTCCCAGGCTCGAGTACAGTGGCATGATCTTGGCTCACTGCAGCCTAGACCTCCTGGGCGCAAGTGATTCTCCCACCTTAGCCTCCTCAGCTGGGACACCAGGCCTTTGCCACCACACCTGGCTCATTTTTGTATTTTTTGTTGAGATGGAGTTTCACCATGTTGCCCAGGCTGGTCTTAAACCCCTAAGCTCAAGTGATCCGCTTGCCTCAGCCTCCCAAAGTGCTGGGATTACAGGTGTGCACCACTGTGTCCAGGCTATTTGACTTTTTTATTCTGGAAAATTGCAAGCATATTCAGAAATAAGAAAATAGTATAATGGGGCCTGGTGTGATGGCTCATGCCTGTAATCCCAGCACTTTGGGAGGCTGAGGCGGGTTGATCACGAGGTCAGGAGTTCGAGACCAGCCTGTCCAATATGGTGAAACCCCGTCTCTACTAAAAATACAAAAATTAGCCAGGCGTGGTGGCGGGCACCTGTAATCCTAGCTACTCGAGAGGCTGAGGCAGGAGAATTGCTTGAACCAGTGAGGCGGAGGTTGCAGTGAACCGAGATCGCGCCACTGCACTCCAGCCTGGGTGACAGAGCAAGACTCCATCTTTTTTTTTTTTAAAAAAAAGAAAAGAAAAGAAAAAAAGAAAATAGTATAATGGGTTGGGTCCCATGGCTCACGCCTGTAATCCCAGCACTTTGGGAGGCCAAGGTGGGCGGATCACCTGAGGTCAGGAGTTCAAGACCAGCCTGGCCAACATGGTGAACTCTTGTCTCTACTAAAAACACAAAAATTAGCCGGGCATGGTGGCAGACACCTGTAATCCCAGCTACGTGGGATGCTGAGTTAGGAGACTCTCTTGAACCTGGGAGGCGGAGGTTCAGTGAGCCAAGATTGTGCCATTGCAGTCCAGCCTGGGCAACAAGAGTGAGACTGCATCTCAAAAAAACAAAAACAAAAAACAACTCTCTCTCTCTTTCTCTCTCTCTCTCTCTCTCTATATATATAAAATGAACCCCCCCTAAGTACCTGTCACCCAGCTTCAATAATTATCATCACGCAGTTAGCTGAATTTGGTTAACATTTCCCCTTTGGTGGATTATTCTAGACTAAATTCCAGACATAATCATATTGTATTGAAGTATTTTTTAAACAAACTATACCATGGGGTATTTACCTAAAATGAACTATTTGCAAAAAGATAAGTTGATTTTTTTTCTTCTGGTGCCAATACACATCATAATTGCAGTTTAGAAGCTATTATCCTTACATTAAAGTTTATTTTTTAAACACATTATGAAAATTTAAAACTTACAGCAAAGCTTAAAGAATTCTAAACTGAACACCAATATTATTAGCACCTAGAGTCTACCTTTAACATTTTACTCTTCTTGTTTTATCACATATTGATCCATCTGTCCAACTCTCCATTGATGTAACATTTCATTTTATTTTCTTATTCATTTCAAAGTAAATTACAAATATTAGTGTAGTTGAGGTTCAGTTTTTAAAGTCATATTTTTAACTAATTGTTTTTCTTGTTTTCAAAGACTGTTATATCTGAAGTTCCCCATTATGACAACTCATAGTCTCTGTGGTTTCAGTGCTTCCCATTTTGAACTTTTCTCTCATGTTCTGTGAACCTTTATTAGAATATTTAGAGCTATGTACAAGTAATATGTACAGTATTTAGCTAAAACTAAGTAGAATGAATAATGAGGGTTTGCTTGTGTGTTTATTCCAGTCTCTAAAAAAAAATCCCTTCTAGTGAGTCATTGTGTATATTAAGATGGTACACTAAACTAATATGCTTGCCATTTGTGACAGTGTAGATGAACCTGGAGGACATTATGGTAGGTGAAGTTAGCCAGACACGGAAAAAATAATACTTCATGACTTCAACCTACATGTGGAATCTAAAAATGCCAAGTCTGCCAAAGAAGAGAGTAGAAAGGTAGTTAAACGGGTGGGAAGGTGGGAGAAATGGGGAGGTATTGGTTAAAGGTTACAAAGTTGGAATCATATAGAATGACTAGGTCTAGAGATCTAATGTACAGCACAAAGACTATAGTTAATAATACTGTATCATATACTGGAAATTTGTTAAAAGAGTAGATTTCAGGTGTTTTCAGCACACACAGAAAAAGGTAACTAGATATGGAGATGGGACATGTTAATTTGCTTGACCATAGTAAACATTTCACTGTGTATATGTATATCAAAACATTCATGTTGTACACTTGATTGATTGATTGAGACAGGGTCTTGTGCTGTTGCCCCGGCTGGAGCGCAGTGGCATGATCACAGTTCACTTGTCTGCTTGACCTCCCAGGCTCAAGCGATCATCCCACCTCAGCCCTCCAAGTAGCTGGGACTACAGGTGTATGCTACCATGCCTGGCTAATTTTTGTAGTTTTTTGTAGAGATGGGTTTTGCCTTGTTGCCCAGGGTGATCTTGGACTCCTGAGCTCAAGCGATCTGCCCGCCTCTGCCTCCCAAAGTGCTAGGATTACAGATATAAGCCACTGTGCCTGGCCATACCCTTTAAATATATACATAAAAAGTAGAATGCCTTCAAAAATTTTCCATTTAACAATTATTCTCAGGGCCAAAACTCAATGTTTTAATATTTTGCTCTTTTACTTTGATCGTGGTGTTCTATGTAGTGCTAAAATATACTTTCATCTCCATATGACTGCTGTAACAAAAAGCTGTTAACCACATTATGAACTCCCTGAATACACACAATAATCATAGAGTAAATGCTTGTTGAATAAACAAGACAAAATTCATAAGTTTTTATCCTTAATTTTTTGAACTTTTCCTTGAACTTCTATCATCAAACTTAATACATGAACAACAGAAAGATGCTATGTACCTTTGTAGTACAAAGTAAAATATGAAATTTACACACTAAATATTTCTGTAGCATATTTTCAGAAGTAATTGAATGTAAACAGAAGCAAGCATATTCTATTTTTATTATTATTTAATTGGGAAATATTTTAAAATCTTATGTCATATTTGCTTGAGATTTATTTTAAAGAACTAAAACATTACAGATAGAGTTGAAGCCTCATGGGTTATTTTAATATGTTTCCTACATAAGTATGTTTCCATATACATAAACCTTATTTAGAATTTTTTCAGTTTTATAAGTTTATGTAAGTGGTACCATTCAGTACATATTATTTTGCAACTTTTTTTTTTTTTTACTCAATGTTGTTTTTAGGATTTTGATGTAACTCTAGATCTGCACTGTCCAATACAATAGCCACTAACTATCTGTGACTATTGAGCACTTGAAATGTAGCTAGTCCACATTGAGATGTGCTGGAAATATATTTGTACATGGAATTTCAAATATTTTGTATTAAAAAAAGAATGTAAAATATCTCAGTAAAAGTTTAGTATCCCTAAGAATCTGAAATAGAAAATGCTCCAAAACCCCAAATTTTTTGATCACTGACATGACTCTCAAAGGAAATGCTCAAAGGTTTAATGCAGATATTCTAAAATCTTAAAAAATCTGATATATTGACCACTTATTGAACTGATAATAGTTTGGATAGATTGGATTAAATAAAATATAAAAATTTTACCAGTGTTTTCCTTTTTAAAAATGTGGCTACTAGAAAATTTAAATATATATTTGTGCCTTACATTATATGTCTGTTGGGCAGCACTGATCTATATTACCCACTTTTCATTCCTGTTTATTTATTATTTATTATTATTTTATTTTTATTTTTATTTTTATTTTTATTTTTTGAGACAGAGTCTCGCTCTGTCGCCCAGGCTGGAGTGCAGTGGTGCAATCTCTGCTCACTGCAGCTGCCACCTCCCAGATTCAAGCAATTCTCGTGCCTCAGCCTCCCAAGCAGCTGCCATTACAGGTGTGTACCACCACACTCGGCTAATTTTTGTATGTTTAGTAGAGACGGGGTTTCTCTATGTTGGCCAGGCTGGTCTCAAACTCCTGACCTCAAGTGATCCACCCGCCTCGGCCTCCCAAAGTGCTGGGATTACAGATGTGAACCACTGCTCCCAGCCTTCACTCCTGTTTAGTATTAAGTTATATAGATAATAGTTTGCTACTGGTGGGTATTTTTTGTTTTTTCTAATTTGGTGCTACTAAAAACTGTTCTCATGAACATTCTTAAACAGGTCTTCTTTGCACATATGCTAGAGTTTCTTTCTCCCTAATGGTTCTTCTGATTTTTATTTCCACTGGCAGCTTGAGAATGTTCTTGTTCTGCAGTTCTTCATCCTGGTCAATGTTTTTGTGTAGACAACTCTAATTTAATACTTAAGTCAAAAGCATAAGGAAGCATTGGTAATTCTTTAAGTGAATATAAAATAAGTGTCAGCTTATTTTTCTCAGTGAATCTTTTGTAATAGTCAACTCACATTGCCCAGTTTTTATTGTAGTACTTATGATCTGAATAAATAAATTTAAAATTTAACAGCCATGTTATATATCCTGTTAGTAGGCAGCTGCAATTATGCAACCAAAGAATATCCCGTCTTTAAGTTCTGTTAGCTTGAAAAAGAAATGGTGACTTTACGTCATGGAATACTGTGCTGCCACTAAAAATGATGTTTTAGAAGAATATTTAATGATGCAGAAAACTATTCACAGCATCTTAATGGAGAGAAAAAGTTATAAAGCAGTAACCATTTCATTTTGTTAAAATCAGATCTATGTTAACTTTTTTTTTTTTTTTTGAGATGGAGTCTTGCTCTATCACCCAGGCTGAAGTGCAGTGACGTGAGCTCAGCTCACTGCAACCTCCACCTCCCGGGTTCAAGCGATTCTCCTGCCTCAGCCTCCCTAGTAGGTGGGATTACAGGAGCGCGCCATCACGCCTGGCTAATTTTTTTGTATTGTTAGTAGAGACGGGGTTTCACCATGTTGGCCAGGCCGGTCTTGAACTCTTGACCTCAAGTGATCCACCCGCCTTGGCCTCCCAAAGTGCTGGGATTACAGGCGTGAGCCACCGCGCCCGGCGAGCATTTCCTTACATGCTTATCTCTGGATGGTCAGATTGTAGGTGACTTCTATATTGTACTTCACACTTTTTTTTTTCTTGAGACGGAGTCTCGCTCTTGTTGCCCAGGCTGGAGTCCAATGGCGTGATCTTGGCCCACTACAATCTCCGCGTCCCGGGTTCAAGCGATTCTCCTGCCTCAGCCTCCAGAGTAGCTGGGATTACAGGCACCTGCCACCATTCCTGGCTAATTTTTAGTATTTTTATTAGAGACCGAGGTTCACCATGTTGGCCAGGCTGGTCTTGAATTCTTGACCTCAAGTGATCCACCCTCCTCAGCCTCCCAAAGTGCTGGAATTACAGGCATGAGCCACTGTGCCCAGCCTGTACTTCACACATTAAATATTTCATTTTCTGTATTGGATTTACTATTACCAGGGAAGAGGAATGCAAGGAGAAGGGAAGAGTTCTTAACCTAAAACTTCCATAGTTGGAATATTATAGGAAAGAGAAGAGATTGAATGAGGTGTAATTGTTCCCACTTTTAAAGATAAGTTAATTGGGAGGCCGAGACGGGTAGATCACGAGGTCAGGAGTTCAAGAGCAGCCTGGCCAATATGGAGAAACCCCATCTCTACTAAAAATACAAAAATTAGCTGGGCGCGGTGGCAGGGGCCCGTAACCCCAGTTACTTGGGAGACTGAGGCAGGAGAATCGCTTGAACCCAGGGGGTGGAGGTTGCAGCGAACTGAGATCGTGTCACTGCACTCCAGCCTGGGTGACACAGTGAGACTCTGTCCCACCACCAAAAAAAAGAAAAAAAACCCAACTTTCCTTCTATTGAATTTCAGGCTTTTCTTAAGTTACAAATGGAACCAACCAAACTGTTATTGTTTACCCATTGTTTTTCCAGCATTAGAGGAGTTTTTCAAAGAATTTTTTTTGATTTAGAGATTATTTTATTTATTATCTATTTAGAAATTATTCATCATTTAGAGATTGCCATTTAACTTCAGTAACAGTTACATTTGCATCTGATATTTTTTAGTTTTGGAGAAAGGAAATAGTGGAGAAATGAATTCATCTCCAATCCTTTGGAATAAAAATCTCAACTTGATTTAATTTGGAATTGCATGATGTGGTGTCAGATTTGGGTTCAAATCCAGTTCTCTTGCTGTGTAACCTTGGGAAATTTACCCAGCATCTGAGTTGTTTCTTCATGTGTGCAGTAGAGACAATAATACCAAAACGAAGATTTCATGAGATGTCTAGCGTAGACATCTATTTTTCCGAGTGGATGCATTTAATAGATGCTGAATTTATTAGGGTATGGATTTCATGAAAAGAGCATAAATTTCATGATATGTATATATCAAAAGATATAGGTTGGGTGCGGTGGCTCACGCCTGTAGTCCCAGCACTTTGGGAAGTTGAGGCCGGTGGATCACTTGATGCCAGGAGTTCGAGACCAGTCTGGCCCAACATGGTGAAACCCCGTCTCTACTAAAAATACAAAAATTAGCCAGGCGTGGTGGTGTGTGCATGTAATTCTAGCTACTTGGGAGGCTGAGGCAGGAGAATTGCTTGAACCCAGGAGGCAACGGTTGCAGTGAGCCAGTTTTGTGCCACTGCACTCCAGCCTGAGCGACAGAGTGAGACTCCGCCATAAAAGAAAAAAAAAAAAAAACCACAAAAACAAAGAAGAAGATGGTTGAATAGGAATAGCTCTGGTCTGCAGCTCCCAATGAGACCAAAATGTAGAAGGCGGATTTCTTCATTTCCAACTGAGGCACCCAGTTCATCTCATTGGGACTGGTTAGGCAGTGGGTGCAGCCCATGGAGGGGAGCAGAAGCAGGGTGGGGCGTCACTTGTCCCGGAAGTGCAAGGAGCCAGGGATCTCCCTCCCCCAAGCCGATGGAACCCGTGAGTCTATGCTATCTGGCACAGATACTACATTTTTCCCATGGATACTACACTTTTCCCACGGTTTTTGCAATCCGCAGACCAGGAGATTCTCTAGTGTGCCGACTCCACCAGCCCTGGGTTTCAAGCACAAAACTGGGCATCTGTTTGGGCAGACACCAAGCTAGCTGCAGGAGTATTTTTTTTTTTTTCCTCTTCATACCCCAGTGGTGCCTGAAACCCCAGTGAGACAGACCCGTTCACTCCCCTGGAAAGGGGCCTGAAGCCAGGGAGCTAAGTGGTCTTGCTCAGTGGGTCCCACTCCCATGGAGCCCAGCAAGCTAAGAACCACTGACTTGAAATTCTCACTGCCAACACGGCAATCTGAAGCCGACCTGCGAAGATTGAGCTTGGTGGGGAGAAGGGCGTCTGCCATTACTGAGATTTGAGTAGGTAGTTTTCCCCTGACAGCGCTAAGGAGGCTGGAAAGTTCAGACTGGGCAGAACTCACCACAGCATGGCAAAGTGGCTGTGGCCAGACTGCATCTCTAGATTCTTGCTCTCTGGGCAGGGCATCTCTGAAAGAAAGGCAGCAGCCCCAGTCAGGGGCTTATAGATAAAACTCCCATCTTCCTGGGACAGAGAACCTGGGGGAGGGGCAGCTGTGGGTACAGCTTCAGTGGACTTAAACGTTCCTGCCTGCCAGATCTGAAGAGAGCAGTGGATCCTGACAAAGAGGATTCTCCTAGCACAGCGCTCGAGTTCTGCTAGGGGACAGACTGCCTCCTCAAGCGGGTCCCTGACCCCAGTACCTCCTGACTGGGAGAGACCTCCCAGCAGGAGTTGACAGACATGTCATACAGGAGAACTCTGGTGGGCATCAGGCTGGTGCCCTTCTGGGACAAAGATCTCAGAGGAAGGAGCAGGCAGCAATCTTTGCTGTTCTGCAGCCTCCGCTGGTGATACCCAGGCAAACAGGGTCAGGAGTGGACCGTTAGCAAATTGCAGCAGACTTGCATAAGAGGGGCCTGTTAGATGAAAAACTAACAAACAGAAAGCAATAATATCAACATCAACAAAAAGGACCCCCACACAAAAATCCCATGAAGAGGTCATCAGCCTCAAAGATCAAAGGTAGATAAATCTACGAAAGATGAGGAAAAACCAGTGCAAAAATGCTGGAAATTCCAAAAACCAGAATGCCTCTTCTCCTCCAAATGATTGCAGCTCCTCTCTAGCAAGACCACAAAACTGGACGGAGAATGAGTTTGATGAATTGAAAGAAGTAGGCTTCACAAGGTGGGTAATAACAAACTCCTCTGAGCTAAAGGAGCATGTTCTAATCCAATGCAAGGAAGCTAAGAACCTTGATTAAAGGTTACAATAACTGCTAACTAGAATAACCAGTTGAGAGAACATAAGTGACCTGATGGAGCTGAAAAACACAGCACAAGAACTTCGTGAAGCACTCACATGTATCAATAGCCAAATCGGTGAAGCAGAAGAAAGGATATCAGATATTGAAGATGAACTTACTGAAATAAGGCCTGAAGACAAGATTAGAGAAAAAAGGTTGAAAAGGAACGAACAAAGCCTTCAAAAGAAATACGGGACTATGTGAAAAGACCAAACCTACGATTGATTGGGGTCCCTGAAAGTGATGGGGAGAATGGAACCAAGTTGGAAAACACACTTCAGGATATTATCCAGGAGAACTTTCACAGCCTAGCAAGACAGACCAACATTCAAATCAGGAAATATAGAGAACACCACAAAGATACTCCTTGAGAAGATCAACCCCAAGACACATAATTGTCAGATTCACCAAAGTTGAAATGAAGGAAAAAATGTTAAGGGCAGCCAGAGAGAAAGGTTGGGTTACCCACAAAGGGAACCCCATCAGACTAGCAGCGGATATCTGGGCAGAAACCCTACAAGCCAGAAGAGAGTGGGGGCCAATATTCAACATTCTTAAAAAAAAAATTTTCAACCCAGAATTTCATATCCCGCCAAACTAAGCTTCATAAGCGAAGGAGAAATAAAATCCTTTACAGACAAGCAAATACTGAGAGATTTTGTCACCACCAGACCTGCCTTATAAGAGCTCCTGAAGGAAGCACTAAATATGGAAAGGAAAAACCAGTACCAGCTGCTGCAAAAACATTCCTAATTGTAAAGACCATTGACACTATAAAGAAATTGCATCAACTAATGGGCAAAATAACCAGCTAGCATCATAATGACAGGATCAAATTCACACATAATAATATGAACCTTAAATGTAAATGGGCTAAATGCCCCAATTAAAAGACACAGACTGGCAAATTGGATAAAGAGTCAAGACCCGTTGGTGTGCTGTATTCAGGAGACCCATCTCATGTGCAAAGACACACATAGGCTCAAAATAAAGG
This sequence comes from Mandrillus leucophaeus, assembly GCF_000951045.1. Classification (NCBI taxonomy): domain Eukaryota; kingdom Metazoa; phylum Chordata; class Mammalia; order Primates; family Cercopithecidae; genus Mandrillus; species Mandrillus leucophaeus. The sequence goes on from NW_012109186.1 coordinate 517,565, forward strand.
GATGGAGGAAAATTAACCAAGCAAATGGAAAGCAAACAACAACAACAACAACAACAACAACAAACAGGTGTTGCAATCCTAGTCTCTGATAAAACAGACTTTAAACCAACAAAGATCAAAAAAAGACAAAGAAGGACATTACATAATGGTTAAGGGATCAATGCAACAAGAAGAGCTATTTTAAATATATATGCTGCCAATACAGGAGCACCCAGATTCATAAAGCAAATCTTAGAGACCTACAAAGAGACTTAGATTCCCACACAATAATAGTGGGAGACTTCAACACCACACTGTTGATATTAGACAGATCAATGAGACAGAAAATTAACAGAAATATTCAGGACATGAACTCAGCTCTGGACCAAGCGGACCTAATAGTAATCTACAGACCTCTCCACCACAAATCAACAGAATATACATTCTTCTCAGCACCACATCGTACTTACTCACTCAAAACCCCATGACTACTTGGAAACCGAACAACCTGCTCCTGAATGACTACTAGGTAAATAATGAAATTAAGGCAGAAATAAAGAAGTTTTTTGAAACCAATGAGAACAAAGAGACAACATACCAGAAATCTCTGGGACACAGATAGAGCAGTGTTTACAGGAAAATTTATAGCACTAAATGCCCACATCAGAAAGCAGGAAAGATCTAAAATGAACACCCTGACATCACAATGAAAAGAACTAGAGAAAAAGAGCAAACAAATTCAAAAGCCAGCAGAAGACAAGAAATAACTAAGATCAGAGAATAACTGAAGGAGATAGAGACATGAAAACCTCTCCAAAAGTCAATGAATCAAAGAGCTGGTTTTTTGAAAAGATTAACAAAATAGACCATGAGCCAGACTAATAAAGAAGAAAAGAGAGAATTAAATAGATACAGTAAAGAATGATAAAGGGGATATCGCCAGTGGTCCCACAGAAATACAGACTGCCATCAGAGAATATTATAAACACCTCTATACAAATAAACTAAAAATCTAGAAGAAATTGATAAATTCCTGGAAACATACACCCTCCCAAGAATAAACCAGGAAGAAGTCGAATCCCCGAATAGACCAATAACAAGTTCTGAAATTGAGGCAGTAATTAATAGCCTACCAACCAAAAAAAGCCCAGGAGCAGATGGATTCACAGCTGAATTCTACCAGAGGTACAAAGAGCTGATACCATTCCCTCTGAAACCATTCCAAACAATAGAAAAAGAAGGATTCCTTCCTAAGTCATTTTATGAGGCAAGCATCATCCTGATACCAAAACCTGGCAGAGACACAACCAAAAAAGGAAATTTCAGGCCAATATCCCTGATGACCATCGATGTGAAAATCCCCAATAAAATACTGGCAAACAGAATCCAGCAGCACATCAAAAAGCTTATCCACCATGATCAAGTCGGCTTCATCCCTGCGATGCAAGGCTGGTTCAGCATACACAAATCACTAAAAGTAATCCATCACATAAACAGAACCAGTGACAAGAACCACGTGATTGTCTCAATAGATACAGGAAAGGCCTTTGATAAAATTCAGCACCCCTTCATGCTAGAAACTCTCAATAAATTAGGTATTGATGGAACATATTTCAAAATAATAAGAGCTGTTTATGACAAACCCATAGCCAGTATCATACTGAATGGGCAAAAGTTGGAAGCATTCCTTTTGAAAACGCACAATACAAGGATGCCCTCTCTCACCACTCCTGTTCAACATAGTATTGGAAGTTTTGGCAAGGCAAGATAAAGAAATAAAGGGTATTCAAATAGCAAGACAGGAAGTCAAATTGTCTCTGCAGATGACATGATTGTATATTTAGAAAATCCCATTGTCTCAGCCCCAAAACTCCTTAAGCTGATAAGCAACTTCAGCAAAGTCTTAGGATACAAAATCAGTGTGCAAAAATCACAAGCATTCCTATGCACCAATAATAGAGAAACAGCCAAATTATGAACAAACTGCCTTTCACAATTACTACAAAGAGAATAAAATACCTAGGAATACAACTTACAAGGGGTGTGAAGGGCCTCTTCAAGGAGAAGTACAAACCACTGCTCGAGGAAATAAGGACACAAACAAATGGAAAAACATTCCATGCTCATGGATAGGAAGAATCAATATCATGAAAATGGCCATACTGCCCAAAGTAATTTATAGAGTCAATGCTATTCCTATCAAGCTACCATTGACTTACTTCACGGAACTAGCAAAAACTTTAAATTTCATATGGAACCAAAAAAGAGCCCGTAGAGCCAAAACAATCCTAAGCAAAAAGAACAAAGCTGGAGACATCATGCTACCTGACCTCAAACTACACTACAAGGCTCCAGTAACCAAAACAGCATGGTACTGGTACCAAAACAGATATATAGAACAATGGAACAGAGCTGAGGCCTCAGAAATAACCACCACACATCTACAACCATCTGATCTTCGACAAGTCTGACAAAGACAAGCAATGGGGAAAGGATTCCGTTTTATAAATGGTGCTGGGAAAACTGGCTAGCCATACGCAGAAAACAAACTGGACCCCTTCCTTACAGCTTATACAAAAATTAACTCAAGATGGATTAAAGACTTAAATGTAAAACCTAAAGCTGTAAAAACCCTAGGAGAAAACCTAGGAAATACCATTCAGGACATAGGCATGCGCAAAGACTTCCATGACTAAAACACCAAAAGCAATGGCAACGAAAGCCAAAATTGACAAATGAGATCTAATTAAACTAAAGAGTTTCCGCACAGCTGAACAAACTATCATTGGAGTGAACAGGCAACCTACGGAATGTGAGAAAATTTTTGCAATCTATGCATCTGACAAAGGGCTAATATCCCAAATCTACAAGGAACTTAAATTACAAGAATAAAAACCCCATCAAAAATTGGCGAAGAATGTGAACAGACATTTCTCAAAAGAAGACATTTGTGCGGCCAACAAGCATATGAAAAAAAGCTCATCATCACTGGTCATTAGAGAAATGCAAATCAAAACCACAATGAGGTAACATCCCACGCCAGTTAGAATGGCTATTATTAAAAGCAGGAAACAACAGATGCTGGAGAGGATATGGAGAAATAGGAACACTTTTACACTTTTGGTGGGAGTGTAAATTAGTTCAACCATTGTGGAAGACAGTGTGGCGATTCCTCAAGGATCTAGAACCAGAAATACCATTTGACCCAGCAATCCCA
>NW_012109186.1:521205-540707 GCF_000951045.1 Mandrillus leucophaeus
GAGGGAGTACATTAGGATAAATACCTAATGTATGTGGGGCTTAAAACATAGATGATGGGTTGATAGGTGCAGCAAATCACCATGGCAAATCTGTACCTGTGTAACAAACCTGCATGTTCTGCACATGTATCTCAGATCATAAAGTTAAAAAAAGAAAGATATGGAAGTTACTATGCATGTTAATAAAGTATGTTTATACCTCCTCCCTTAGGTGTCTATTATGTAGAACAAGTTTGTTACATTCTAATGATAAAGTAAACACTCCATTTTCAAAGGTGGTGTTACATGTTTGTGTATCTTTTGCCCCTGGCATGATGATTTCCTCGCTTGTGTAATAAATTTAATACTACCGTAGTCTCCCCTTACAAGGGATAATTTTCAAGACCCCAATCGATGCCTGAAACTGTGAATAGTACTGAATCCTATATACACTTATGGTTTTTTCCTGTACACTCATATTTATGATAAAGTTTAACTTATAAATTATGCACAGTGAGAGATTGACAATAACTGTAATAAAATAGAACAATTATAACAATATACTGTAATAACATTTATGTGAATTTGGTTTTGAAATATCTTATTGTACTGTACTCACCCTTATGATGATGATGTTAGATAATAAAATGCTTATGTAATGAGACGAAGGTAGGTGAATTATGTTAGGCATTGTAATGTAGCGTGAAGCTACTATTGACCTTCTGGCATTACACCAGAAGGAGGATCATCTGCTTGGGTGGTCCTGAATCATCATGTCCTTATGATGTCTATGGCTGGATGTCAGGAGCAGACAGTGTCCCTGACTAATGGGCAGGCAGCGTATATAGCATGTATACACTGGACAAAGGGATGTCTCATGTCCATGGCCGGACAGTGCAGGAGAGTGCAAGATTTTATCACACTACTCAGAATGGTGTACAGTTTAAAACTTACCAATTGTTTATTTCTGGAATTTTCCGTTTAATATTTTTGGACTGCAGTTGACCACAGGTAACTGAATGCATAATGAATTATTATTGACTGTAGTCACCCCATTGTGCTATCAAATGCTAGGTCTTATTCATTCTATCTAACTATATTTTTATACATATTAGCCATCCCCACTGTGCCACCATCCCCATTAGTGCCCTGGCCCCCACTATCCTTCCTAGCCTCTGGTAACCATCATTCTACTCTGTATTTCCATGAGTTCAATTGTTTTGATCTTTAGATACCACAATTAAGTGAGAACATGTGAAGTTTGTTTTTCTGTGTCTAGATTATTCCACTTAACGTAATGACCTACTGTTCCATCCATGTTGTTGCAATGACAAGATCTCATACTTTTTTAAAGGGCTGAATAGGACTCCATTGTGTATATGTACCACATTTTCTTTATTCATTTGTCTGTTGATGGACACTCAGGTTACTTCCAAATCTTGGTTATTGTGAATAGTGCTGCAGTAATCATGGGAGTGCAGATAACTCTTTGATATACTGATTTCCTTTCTTTGGGGTACATATTTAGCAGTGGAATTGCTGGATTATATGGTAGCTCTCTATTTAGGTTTTTTTTTTTTTTTCATTTTTGAGACAGGGTCTCACTCTGTTGCCCAGGCTGGAATGCAGTGGCGGAGGTTCACTTCAGCCTCAACCTCACAGGCTTAGGCAATCCTCCCACTTCAGTCTTTCCAAGTAGCTGGGTCTATAGGCGCATACCACCATGCCCAGCTAGGTTTTTGTTGTTGTTGTTGAGGCAGAGTCTCACTCTGTCACCCAGGCTGGAGTGCAGTGGCGTGATCTTGGCGCACTGCAACTTCTGTTTCCTCGGTTCAAGCCATTCTCCTACCTCAGCCTCCCAAGTAGCTGGAATTACAGGCGCCCACCACCATGACTGGCTAACCCAACTAGTTTTTAATTATTTGTAGAGACAGGGTTTCACCATGTTGTCTAGGCTGGTCTCGAACTCCTCGACTCAAGTGATCCTCCTGCCTTGGCGTCTCAAAGTGCTGGGATTGCAGGCACAGGGCACCGTGCCTGGTCAGAATTTTTTTTTTAAGGGTTTCTCCTTTGTAAATTTCTTATTCATATCTTGAATTGATTTTCTGAGTTTCTTGTATTGGTTTTCAGATTTTTCTTGCATCTCATTGACCCTTAAAATCAATATTTTGAATATTTTATCTGGGATTTTGTGGATTTCATTTTGGTTAAGATCTATTGCTGCAGAATCGTTGTGTTCCTTTGACAGTGTCATATTACCTTGCTTTCTGATGTTTCCTGTGTCTTTTCATTGATTTCTGTGCATGTGTTGTAACAGTCACTTCTTATCTTTGAATTTACTTTCATGGTGAGGGAAGATTTTTTTCCTGAAGATGTGACTATAATGTTGGTTGGGCAGGGCCCTTTGGTCTTGCTTCTGTGTGCGCGCAGTAGTGAAATCTCTGTATGATTTCTTTGGCTGTAAATAGCACTAATGGTATCTGTGGTTTCCTTGATGTCTTAGCTTGGGTTTTTTGGTGGAGGCTGAAGTTGTGCTGGTGATTGGAATGCCTAATAGGCCTGTCTTTAGGTTTCAATGGTAGTGATGGTGGGCTAAGCATGTCTATCCATGTGCCTTGGGGCAGCGTGTGCTGGTAACTGTCTTGGCAGTTCCGGATAGGCTGATTCTTGGGCTTCTGAGTGACTTTCTCAGATGGCTGTTGTAATAGTGTACCAGGTGGATGAGCTGGCTCTCTAGCTCCTGGGCAACTGGCGTGGCATAGTTTATGGTGGTAGTAGTTTTGTTGAGATAGTCTTCTGGGTCCCGAGCACTTTACATTTGTGTTAGCAGTGGTTGCAATGGGATCCAGGCCAGTAAGGTGGTACTTGCAGGTATGAGGCAGCTGAGGCTGTACTGGTAGGGTGTTATTCCTGACCTCTGTCCCCTGGGAGAAGTACCCTGGTGTTTCGGAGTGTTTCAGGTAGTGGGTTTGGTTGTGGAATTCCCTGGTAACCTGGATCTGGCACTGTTTCTCGGGGGCCACGTCAAAGCCTGGTAGAGTTGGACTGGGAAAGCTTGCACTCAGGCCCCCACAGTGGTGTAATGTCGTGATAGGTGGGATGAAATGATCTTTAGGCTGCTGGCAAAATGCTTGGGTGAGGGATGAGTGCCACTGTGCTGAGATCCTGCCATGGGGAAGTTGGGCCTGATCCCAGGAGCAAGTTGTGTTCCTTTCATGCCCCAGTCCAGGTGGAGCTCCTTCCCCTTGTCCCTGCTGTTCAGTCAGAACTCTGAAGTTCTTGCCTAGTCCCGAAATCATCCCGGGGTCGGGTCGTATGAGCCCATCCAGCTCAAGACTTAAGCCTCCAGGGCAATTCATCGTGCTCAAATCCTGGGGGTGGTGTTTTCTTCTAGCACTGGTGGTAGCTGTATCCCACACCAGGCAGAGCCACCCCATCCCCGCCCCTACTCACATTCTGCCTCTCCAAACAGCAGCCCAGGTTTCCCTGATGGCTAGGACTGGCCCTGTTGCTTCTCCGTACTGCTCACAGTTATGAGCTGGGATCCTGCATCGTGTCTTGTTATAGCTGCTTAGGTTTCAAAAATGGCATGGGACATAGAACGTGTTCCCTCCCTGAAACAGTTCCTTCTCACAGTCTTCCAGTCATTCCCTAAGTTAGATTCAGGGCTTGAGAGGGTCAGGGTGCTCTACTGAGGACTGGATTGTACTAATTCCCATGTGGTAGTGGACCACAGAAAAATACTTACCCTCTCCCATATTGGGGAATCACTCCTGGTTCCCTGCGGGTCCCAGCCACACAGGCTCTCTGTTTTCCTTTTGCTTCCTAGATTTTGGTTTTTGCTGTCGCTTTTCTGTTGAACTCCTGTGTTCCCTCTGGGATAATATATCCAAAGTGTCATTGTCTACACAGTTTTAGCTCTTGTACGTGGATGAAGCACGTTTGTAATTCTTGCAGACATCCATCTTTTCCTGATCTTGTCTCTTCTGCCCCATTCCCCAGGTTGCTCCAGGGTCTCACAGTTCCCCTGTATGTGGGAAAGGCAGTTTTCTTTCTGCCCAATCCTGCTTCTCCCTTGTCCACCCAGATGAGGTTTCCACTAGAATTGCTACTTGAAGTGGTTCTGTGGAGCATTTTATAGCAGAGAAAATTAGGGCTGAGGGAGCAACATAAAGGTTAGAAAAGGAGAACATTAGGTTAGAAAACTTGAACTACTCTACTTGTCTTGATTCAGGAGGATTAGAGTTGATGGATGGGTTTGTTGGTTTATTTTCGACTTATCTATCAGAATGAAGAACTTACTGCCTTTTCTTCTTAGTCTACTATTTATCATTTTAATTAGTTTTAAGTGTACAATTCAGTGGCATTAAATATATTTATATTTACTACCTATGCCCAAAACTTTTTCATCATCCCCAATAAAACTCTATATGCAAAAAATAAAACCCTCTATACGTACATGGAACAATGAAGTTGGGCCCCTATCTTGCACCATATAAAACAGTTAAATGCATCAAAGATCTTGAAGTTAACAGCTAAAATTATAAAACTCTTAGCAGAAAACCTTTGGGCTAATTTTCATGACCTTGGATTTGGCAGTGATTTCATAAATATAATGTAGAAAGCACAGGCAGCAAAAGAATAAGTAAGTTGGACTTCATTAAAAATTTAAAAATTTTTTACATCAGAGGTCACTATTGGCTGGGCACCGTGGCTCACACCTGTAATCCCAGCTGTTTGAGAGGCTGAGGCGGGCAGATACTTGAGGTCAGAAGTTCGAGACCAGCCTGACCAACATGGTGAAACCCTGTCTCTACTAAAAATACGAAAATTAACTGGGCGTGGTGGCGCACACCTGTAATCCCAGCTACTTGGGAAACTGAGGCAGGAGAATCACTTGAGTGTGGGAGGTGGAGGTTGTAGTGAGCTGAGATCACGCCACTGCACTCCAACCTGGGCGAGAGAGCAAGACTCCATCTCAAAACAAACAAACAAAATGAAGCAATCCCCCCCCCAAAAAATAAAGTCACTATCAAGAGAGTGAAAAGAAAGGCAACTCAAAATGGGAGAAAATATTTGCAAATCGTATGACTGATGAGGGTTTAATATCCAGAATGTGTAAAGAACTTTTGCTGAGCAGCAAAAAGAAAACCCAATTAAGGAATGAACAAAGGCCTTTAAGAAATGAACAAAGGCCTTCAATAGCCATGACTTTATTTTTTTAATTCAAATTTAAATTTTTTGAGACAAAGTCTTACACTGTTGCTCGGGCTGGAGTGCAGTGGTGTGATTGTGGCTTACCGCAGCCTTCATCTCCCGGACTCAAGTGATTCTCCTACCTCAGTCTCCGGTGTAGCTAGGATGACAGACTCACACTACCACATGTGACTTTGTGTGTGCGTGCATGTGTGTGTGTATCTGTGTGTGTGTGTAGAGAGACGGGGTCTCACTATGTTGCTCAGACTGGTCTTGACCTCCCGGGCTCAAGTGATCCTCTCACTTTTATTTTTACTTGTAGTAGAGATGAGATCTTGATAATGTGGCCCAAGCTGGTCTTGAACTTCTGAACTCAAGCAGTCCCACCTGCCTCAGCCTCCCAAAGGGCTGGGATTATAGGCGTGATTCACTGTGCCTCGCCTAGTTTCTTTATTTTAATTTTTTTCCTCCCCATTTGTCTTTTGAGTTTCTCTAAGAACCTGTCTTGCTGCTCTTTCAGTTGTCTTTCACTGTTATTATACTGGAACCCTATTGATGTAGTGGTAAGAAATTAGGGAGGGAAAGTGTTTTGTAATCTCATTATTAAATCTCATTTTTTTTTTTTTTTTTTTTTTTTTTAGTGGTCCCGAGTCCCTGAATTGTGACTATCAGAAGTGTTTCTTAGCCCTTGCCCTCCCACTTAGATGAGACAGGAAGGCTATATAGCCTCAGGGGTTTTCTAATTGTCCTTCTTCTAGGTAGATAATGGTGTGATCTTATTTCAATATAGTTTCTTTGCCCTCCTCCTGCTCAAGGCACAAGGAAATTTTCCTCAAATATTTGCAGGAAAAACATACTAAAACCCTTGTAGGATTCCTAGAGGTAAAACCTAGGAAAGTGTAGGGGCCCCTCTAAGACTGGGATGCCAGGATTTTTAAACTCTCAAACTAATCCATATTTGGCCTCCAGAAGTTGTTCGTCAGTTTCTGCTTGAGTGTTCCTGTTCTAGGAAAGCTGTGATACTCTGTATCTGTCTTTCTAGCTTTTTTTTTTGGTGGCGGTTTGCCTTATGACCTCAGTTTTTGGATTGATCTAAGATAAATTACTGATTTTCAGTTTTTTCAGCATTTTTTCTTGTCAGGATAGAAGTGAGGACCTCTAAGATCCTTACATATTGTAGCTGCCTGGTGAGTTTTGTTTGGTTTTTCTTTTTCTTAAAAAAAATTTTTTTTCTTTTTTTTTTTTTTGAGACGAGTTTCGCTCTTGTTCCCCAGGCTGGAGTGCAGTTGTGCAATCTCCGCTCACTGCAACCTCTGCCTTCCAGGTTCAAGCAATTCTCCTGCCTCAGCCTCCCATGTAACTGGGATTACAGGCGCCCACCACTACATCTGGCTAATTTTTTATATTTTTGGTAGAGACGGGGTTTCGTCATGTTGGCCAGACTGGTCTCGAACTCCTGGCCTCAGGTGATCTACCTGCCTCAGCCTCCTAAGTGCTGGGATTACAGGCATGAGCCACCTTGCCCGGCCCATTTTTCCTTGCTTTTAGTAAAAATAACCTCACGTAAACTGTCATAAGTGTCTGTGGGCTTATTTTTGATGTTCTCCTTTGTTTGAAATTCTTGTGAAATACCTCCCAGGTCTTAGTCTTTGTGAGGATCAGGTTCTGCTTTCAACTGGATGTTTTAAGAATTCGTTTTAAGTCCGGGCGCGGTGGCTCACGCCTGTAATCCCAGCACTTTGGGAGGCCGAGGCGGGTGGATCATGAGGTCAGGAGATCGAGACCATGCTGACCAACATGGTGGAACCCCGTGCCTATTAAGAATATAAAAATTAGCAGGGCGTGGTGGCGGGCGCCTGTAGTCCCAGCTACTCGGGAGGCTGAGGCAGGAGAATCGCTTGAACCCGGGAGGCAGAGGTTGCAGGGAGCCGAGATCACGCCATTGCACTCCAGCCTGGGCGACGGAGTGAGATGCCGTCTCAAAAAACACAAAAGAATTAGTTTTAAAATAATTTGTTTTTCTTATTATTAGCACCCTATATTTAGTTGCTGCTGTGCTTATTTGGATAGTGTGATAAGCACAGTGCCTTAGGTATGAGAAATATAACTAGAGATCTCATAATTTTATGTGTTTATAAAGTGTTTTATTTAAAAATTAAGAAATAATTAGAAACCAGTGGATAAAGAAACTGATATATGTATATCCGATTATATATATGTGATGGAATACTACTCAGCTGTAAGAACGAATGAATTAATGGCACTTGCAGTAACCTGGATGGGATTGGAGACTATTATTCTAAGTGAAGTAACTCAGGAATGGAAAACCAAACATTGTATGTTCTCACTTATAAGTAGGAGCTAAGCTATAAGGATGCAAAGGTGTAAGAACGTCTCAGTGGCCTTTGGGGACTCAGAGGGAAAGGGTAGGAAGGGGGTGAGGGATAAAAGACTACAAATTGGGTTCATGTATACTGCTTGGGAGATGGGTGCAACAAAAATCTCAAAAATTACTACTAAAGAACTTACTCATGTAACCAGATACCACGTATTCCCCAAAAGCCTGTGGAAATAAAAAATAATCAGATACCACGTATTCCCCAAAAGCCTGTGGAAATAAAAAATAAAAAAAAAATGCAAATGTAAATATGACAGTAACAAAGATGGCAAAGAACAAAGATGAAAAAGTAAGCGGTATTACCTAAAAGTACTTCTATGGACATCTTAGCTTATCCTTAGTCCATTTAACTATTGTTAGTTTTAGCCAGGAACATGCCTGTAATCCCAGCACCTTGGGAGGCTGAGGCAGGCAGACTACTTGAGACCAGGAGTTTGAGACCAGCCTGGCCAACATGGTGAAACCCGTCTCTACTGAAAATATAAAAATTAGCCGGGCGTGGAGACGCATGCCTGTAATCCCAGCTACTTAGGAGGCTGAGGCAGGACAATCACTTGAACCTGGGAGGGGGAGGTTGCAGGGAGCCAAGATTGTGCCACTGAACTCCAGCATGGGCAACAGAGTGAGACTCTTTGTCTCCCCCTACCAAAAAAAAAAAAACAAACCAACAAAAAAGGTATTGTTAGTTTTTATGATTATCTACTAGGGTAAGTACTTTTCTACTCATTAAATTCCATTAGTGACTGTGCCTTGATTTCCCTGAAAGGATGCAGTATAGTGTAGACTTTTGATTGGAGATAGACTTCCTGATTTTCCACTTAGTATTTAGAAGTGCAAATTATTATTATTATTATTATTACTATTATTTTGGAGACAGGGTGTCACTGTATCGCCTAGGCTGGAGTGCAGTGGCTTGATCCTGGCTCACTGTAGCCTTGACTTCCTAGGGTCAAGCGATCTTCCCACCTCAGCCTCCTGAGTATCTGGGACTACAGGCAGATGCCACCACACTGTCTAATTTAAAAAAATTCTGTAGAGATGGGACCTCACTATGTTGTTCAGGCTTGTCTCGAACTCTTGGGCTCAAATCATCCTCCCACCTCAGCCTCCCTAGGTGCTGGGATTACAGGTATGAGCCACTGCACGCAGCCAGAAGTGCAAATTATTTAACTCCTTTATTTCATTCAGCAAATAAATGTCTTTCTGAGCCTCAGTTTCCTGTAATAAGGTTTTATATGTTTTAAATCAGGTCAGTGTGCATTACATGTACATGTTAGAATTTGGTAAGGTTAGTAAGAAAACCAAAGAAATGTGGACCCATTACAAAGAATTCCAGCATTTACCCTAAGAGATGCTTTTTCAGTGGTTGAAATTTGGTGGCATGGAGGAAATGTATATGGGCTTGTATCACATTTGGGAGTAAAATTAAGGCATGAAATTTAAACAAAAAATAAAATTGTGGGTACATAGTCAGTGTATATATTTGTGGGATTTATGAGATTTTGAGACAGGCATGAAATGTGTACTGATCACATCATGTAAAATGGGCTATCCATCCCCTCAAGCATGTATCATTTGAGTTAAAAAATAATCCAGTTTTACTCTTTCAGGTATTAAAAAATGTACAATTAATTAATTTAATACAGTAAATACATTAATTAGATCTCAAACTCCTGACCTCACATGATTAATTAGATTAATTCATTTATTATTTATTGTATATACCCTGTTGTGCTATCAAATACTAGGCCTTTTGTTTTTTGTGTGTTTTTTTTTTTTGTTTTGGGAGACAGAGTCTTTCCCTGTCACCCAGGCTGGAGTGCAATGGCGCGATCTCGGCTCACTGCAACCTCTGCCTCCCGGATTCAAATGATTGTCTTGCCTCAGCCTGCCGAGTAGCTGGGATTACAGGTGCACACCACCACGCCCAGCTAATTTTTGTATTTTTAGTAGAGACAGGGTTTCACCATGTTGGCCAGGCTGGTCTCGAACTCCTGACCTCATGGTCTGCCTGCCATGGCCTCCCAAAGTGCTGGGATTACAGGTGTGAGCCACTGCACCTGGTCAAATACTAGGTTTTATTCATGCTTTCCAACTTTTTTTTTTGTTCCCATTAAACGTCACCGCATCTTTACTCTTTTCAGCCTCTGGTAACCATCCTTCTACTCTGTATCTCCATGAGTTTAATTGCTTTGATTTTTAGATCCCACAAATAAGTGAGAATATGCAGTGTTGGTCTTCCTGTGCCTGGCTTATTTCACTTAGCATAATAACCTCTAGTTCCATCCATGTTGTTGCAAATGACAGGATCTCATTCTTTTTTATGGCTGAATAGTACTCCATTTTGTGTAAATAACCACGTTTTCTTTATCCATTCATCTCTTGATGGATGCTTAGGTTGCATCCAAATCTTGGCTATTGGGAACAGTGCTGTAATAAACATGGGAATGCAGGTATCCCTTTGATATGCTGATTTGCTTTCTTTCTGGTATATACCCAAGCAACTGGATTGCTGGATCATATGGTAGCTCAATTTTTAGTTTTTTAAGGAACCTCCAAACTGTTCTTCGTAGTGGTTGTCCTATTTCACGTTCCCGCCAACTGTGTACGAGGGTTTCCTTTTCTCTATATCATTGCCAACATTTGTTATTGCTTGTCTTTTGGATATAAGCCACTTTAACTGAGGTGAGATGATATCTCATGGTAGTTTTGATTTGCATTTCTCTGATGATCAGTGATGTAGAATGCTTTTTCGTATGCCTCTTTGCAATTTGTACGTCTTCTTTTGAGAAATGTGTATCCACATTTTTTGCCCATTTTTGATTGGATTATTAGATTTTTCTGTAGAGTTGTTTGAGCGCCTTACATATTCTGGTTATTAATCCCCTGTTAGATGGATAGTTTGCAAATACTTTCTCCCATTCTTTGGATTGTTTGTTCACTTTGTTGATTGTTTCCTTTGTTGTGCAAAAGCTTTTTAACTTGATGTGATCCCATTTGTCCATTTTTGTTTGGTTACCTGTGTTTGTAGGATATTGTTCAAGAAAATTTTACCCAGACTAATGGCCTAGAGAGTTTCCCCAATGTTTTCTTGTAGAGGATTCATAAATTGAAGTTTTAGATAAAAGTCTTTAATCCATTTTGATTTTATTTATGTATATGGCAAGAGATAGGAGTCTAGTTTTTTTCTTTTTTTTTTTTTTGAGATAGAGTTTCGGCTCTTGTTGCCCATACTGGAGTGCAATGGCACGGTCTCAGCTCACTGCAACCTCCGCCTTCCAGGTTCAAGCAATTCTCCTGCCTCAGCGTCCCGAGTAGCTGGGATTACAGGAGCCCACCACCATGTCCGTTTAATTTTTGTATTTTTAAATTTTTATTTATTTTTTATTATTATTTTTTGAGACGGAGTCTCATTCTGTCGCCTAGGCTGGAGTGCAGTGGTGCGATCTCAGCTAACTGCAGGCTCCACCTCCCGGGTTCACGCCATTCTCCTGCCTCAGCCTCCCGAGTAGCTGGGACTACAGGCGCCCGCCACCACGCCTGGCTAATTTTTTGTATTTTTAGTAGAGACAGGGTTTCACTGTAGCCAGGATGGTCTCAATCTCCTGACCTTGTGATCCGCCTGCCTTGGCCTTGGATTAAAGTGCTGGGATTATAGGCGTGAGTCACCACGCCTGGCTAATTTTTGTACTTTTAATAGAGACCAGATTTCGCCATGTTGGCCAGGCTGGCCTCGAACTCCTGACCTCAGGTGATCCGGCCATCTCGGCCTCCCAAAGTGCTGAGATTACAGGTATGAGCCACCGTACCTGGCCTGGAGTTTAGTTTCATTCTTCTGTATATGGATATCCAGTTTTCCTGGCATCATTTATTTATTTATATTTATTTATTTTGTTTTTTTTTGAGACAGTCTCATTCCATCACCCAGGCTGGAGTGCAGTGGTATGATATAGGCTCACTTCTACCTCCACCTCCTGGATTCAAGCAGTTCTCCTGCCTCAGCCTCCCGAGTAGCTGGGTTTACAGGCGTGTACCACCATGCCTGGCTAATTTTTATATTTTGAGTAGAGATGGGGTTTCACCATGTTGGCCAGGCTGATCTCGAACTCCTGACCTCAAATGATCCACCTGCCTCGGCCTCCCAAATTACTGGGATTACAGGCATGAGCCCCCGTGCCCGGCCAGCATCATTTAATTTTTATTTTATTTATTTTTTTGAGAGTGAGTGTCACTGTGTTGCCCAGGCTGGAGTGCAGTGGTGCTATCTCATCTTACTGCAACCTCTGCCTCCTAGGTTCAAGTGATTCTCCTGCCTCAGCCTCCCAAGTAGCTGGGATTACAGGCGCCCACCATGATGCCCAGCTAATTTTTGTATTTTTAGTAGAGACGGGGTTTCACCATGTTGGCCAGACTGGTCTTGAACTCCTGACCTCAGGTGATCCTTCCGCCTTGGCCTCCCAAAGTGCTGGGATTACAGGTGTGAGCCACTGTGCCTGGCCCTGGCACCTTTTATTTTACTTTATTTTATTTTATTTATTTTTTTGAGAGTGAGTCTCACTGTGTCGCCCAGGCTGGAGTGCAGTGATGCTATCTCCCCTCACTGCAACCTCTGCCTCCTGGGTTCAAGTGATTCTTCTGCCTCAGCCTTCCAAGTAGCTGGGATTACAGGCGCCTGCCACCATGACTGGCTAATTTTTATATTTTTAGTGTAGATGGGGTTTCACCATGTTGGCGAGGCTGGTCTCAAACTCCTGACCTCAAGTGATCCATCTGCTTTGGCCTTCCAAAGTTCTGGGATTACAGATGTGAGCCACTGTGACTGTCCCCCAGCATCATGTATTGAGCCTTTCTTTTCCCCAGCGTATGTTCTCGGCACCTTTGTAAAATAGAAAATGAGTTTACCGTAGATGTGTGGATTTGTTTCTCAGTTCTGTATTCTGTTCATTGGTTTATGTGTCTGCTTTTATGCCAGAGTCATGCTGTTTTGGTTACTATAACTCTGTGGTATAATTTGAAGTCTGATAATGTGATTCTTCATTTTGTTCTTTCTGCTTAGTATAGCTTTGGAAATTCTGGAACTTTTATGGTTCCATGTAAGTTTTAGGATTGTTTTTTCTATTTCTGTGAAGAATGTCATTGGCATTTTGATAGGGATTGCATTGAATCTGTAGATTGCTTTGGGTAGTATGGACATTTTAATAGTATTGATTCTTCCAATCCATGAACATGGAATATCTTTCCATTTTTTGGTGTCTTCTTCAATTTTATTCAATTTCCTTTTCAGATTGGTCACTGTTGATATATAGAAATGCTGCTGATATTTGTATAGTGATTTTTTATACTGAGAGTTTACTGAATTTATCAGTTCTAATAGTTTTTTTGTAGAGTGTAGGTTTTTCTAAATATAAGATCATATAATCTGCAAATAAGGGTAATTTGAGTTCTTCCTTTCCCTTTATTTCTTTCTCTTGTCTAGTTGCTGTAGCTAGGATTTCCAGTAGTACTTTGTTGAGTAACTGCTGGAAGTGGGCATCCTTGTCATGATCTGGATCTTAGAGGAAAGGCATTGAGTTTTTCCCCTCAGTTTGATACTAGCTGTGGGTGTGTTGTATATGGCTTTTATTATGTTGAGGTATGTTCCTCCTAAGCCCATTTTTTTGAGGGTTTTTATCATGAAGGAATGTTGAATATTATCAAATGGTTTTTAAGCATCAATTGATAGAATATGGGTTTTGTACTTCATTCTGTTGATAACGATGTATCACACTGATTTGCATATATTGATCCCCTCTTGCATCCAAGGGGTAAACTCCACTTGGTTATGATGAATGATCTTTTTAATGTATCTGGTTTGCTAGTATTTTGTTGAGGATGTTTGCACCAATATTTATCAGAGATATTGGCCTGTCATTTTCTTTTTTTGATGTGTTTTTGTCTGGTTTTGGTAACAGGGTAATACTGGCCTCACAGAATGTGTTTGGAAGTATTGCTTCCTTTTATTTTTTGGAATAGTTTGAGTAGGTATAGTATAGATGCAGGAATTTTCTCGGCCCCTTTGTTGGACTTGTGACAGGGGCAAATGTTTACTCAGCCTGCGGTGCTCAACCCCTTGTTGGCGGGTGCATGTGAGTGAGTGAGTCCGGGACCTGGCCGGCTGGTCCGGGCGCTGATAGGGTAGCAAGCTCTGTGCAGGGACCACGGCAAGACCAGGCACAAGCGAGTGAATGTGGGACCCGGCTGTTGTGGGCACAGCACCCAGGTTGATGGGGAAGGGGGTGGTGTCTGTGACCCCGAGGCCCCCAAGGTTGTATTAACAGTGCTCCTTTAGTTCTGCTGTCTGCCGACGGCTGTGTGTTAACAGCTCAGATGGCCTCTTGCCTTGTCATGTGGGGTGGCTGCCCTCTACTGGCAAGGGCAAAGGGCCGGTGTGACAGTCTTTTTTGGGTACCCACACTCAGTATGTCCTGAGTTCTTGTCTGGTATCCAAGAAGAATGAGGTGGAGTGGACACTTGAAGGATGGTGAAGGTGAAGAATTTTATTGAGCGGTGGGAATGGCTCAGCGGAGAGGGGAGCTGGAGAGGGGACAGGAAGGGCTGATTTACCTGAAGTCCGGCCGTTTCTTTCCTAAGTCAAGCCATCTCCTTTGCCAAAGTTTGGCCATCTTTTCTCTGAAATTAAGCCGTTTCTCTCCTCTCTACCACCTGAATCTGGGGTCTTTATAGGCACAGGATGGGGACGGGGCAGGCTGTAGGAGTTTTGGAAAAGGCAGCATTCTATTGGTAAAGAGAAATTATTCAAACAGAACCAATCGGGAGAGAACAGACAAACAGGAATAGAAGTTTTCACTTTTGGCCTTGGGTTTCAGGCTTTTTGGCTTGAATGTGGAGTTTCACCAGAGACTGCCCCTGTCTTCCTAGAATTTCTCTGCCTCCTGCCCCTATCAGTATTAGATCTTCTTTAAATATTTGGTAGAATTCAGCAGTGAAGCCATCAGGTCCCAGGCTTTTATTTACTGGGAGAATTTTGTTATGGCAACAATCTCATTGTTATAGTTGTGTTCAGGTTGTAGATTTGTTCATAGTTCAATCTTGGTAGGTTGTGTCTAGGAATTTGTCCATTTCTTCTAGGTTTTCCAATTCATTAGCATATAGTTTTTCATAGTAGCCAGGAATGAACTTTTTTATTTCTGTAGTATCGGTTGTAATTGTAATGTTTCCATTCTCATCTCTGATTTATATATTTGGATCTTCTCTTTTTTTCACTCTGGCCAAAGGTTTTTAAATCTTTTAACTTTTACAAAAACCAACATTTTGTTTTATTGATGTTTTGTATTTTCTTCAGTTTCATTTGCTTTACTCTTATCTTTACTATTTCTTCTGATTTTGGAGTTGGTTTACTTTTGCTTTTCTTGTTCTTTAATATGTGTTGTTAGGGTTTATTTGAAGTATTTCTTCTTTTTTGATGTAGGCACTTACAGCTATAAATTTCCCTTTTAGTAATGCTTTTGCCATATCCCATAAGTTTTGGTATGTTGTGTTTCAGTATCATTTGTTTCAATGAATTTTCCAATTTTCTTCTTAATTTCTGCATTGTCCTACTCATCATTCAGGAACATATTGTTTAATTTACATATATTTGTATATTTTTCAAAATTTCTTGTTGATTTCTAGTTTTATTCTGTTATCAGAGGAGATGCTTGATATTATTTCAGTATTTTAATATCTTAAGACTTGTTTTGTTACTTAATACATGTTCTGTCCTTGAGAATAATCCATGGGCTGAGGAGAAGAATGTGTATTCTGCAGCCCTTGGATGAAATGTTCTGTAAATATCTATTAGGTGCATTTGGTCTGTAATGCACATTAAGTCTGATGTTTCGTTGTTGGTTTTCTTAGGAAGGTCTGTCCAGTGCTGAAAGTGGGATATTGAAGTCTCCAGGTATTATCATATTGGGGTCTGTCTCTTCCTTTTGCTCTAATAATACTTGCTTTATATATGTGAGTGCTCCAGTGTCGGGTGCATTTATATTTAAAATGGTTATGTCCTCTTGCTGAATTGACTGCTTTATCATTATATGGTGACCCTGTTTGGCTTTTCTTATAGTTTTTGTCTTGAAATCTATTTTGTCTTATGTAAGTATAGCCACTTCTGCACTTTTTTGGTTTCCATTGGCTTTGGAAAATATTTGTCATAATTATGTTTGATAAGGACACGTGTTAGGAAGTTTTCAACACTTAAGTGAGTAGTAAACTTGTAAGTAAAGCAGGTATGAATAGAATCTCTTGGATTAGTGAAAAGTCGAAATCGTTAATTACTGTTTAATTTAAAACTGAAGTTACAGGTATTAACAAATAACTGTATGCTTTATAATGTGTTTATTTTTCTGAGACAGTCTTGCTCTGTTGCCCGGGCTGGAGTGCGGTGGTGTGATCTTGGCTCAACGCAGCCTCCGCCTCCCAGGTTCAAGCAATTTTCATGCCTCAGCCTCCCGAGTAGCTGGGACTACAGGCATGCACGGGCACGCCCAGCTAAGTTTTTTGTATTTTAAGTAGAGATGGGATTTCACCATGTTGCCCAGGCTGGTCTCGAATTCCTGACCTTAAGTGATCCACCCGCCTTGGCCTCCCAAAGTGCTGGGATGCCGGGCCATATAATGTACTTTAAACATGACGATTTTGAAACTAGAAACACACGCATATGTGAGTAATTTCTTAAATGGAATTGAATTACCTTGAATAATCTTAGAAAAGTGATGTTTTAAATTTTGAATTAGTTTGAGTCATACATGTCTTTATCAAATTTTAAAGAAAAGTCTATGAATTAAAAAAGAAAAATTTTCCTGCATGAAAGCAATGAGTTTATTATGTACCCAAAAGGTAGAAGAAAAATATCTTCTGTAATATTAGCTAGATATTACTTACTATAGACATTTTGGAGTATATTTATTAGCAATATTTTAATTCAATTTTAAACATAATTGTTGTCATACATCATAGACAGTTTATAGCCTGCTATTTTTGGTTAGCATTGTAGTATGAGCTATTTTCCATATTATTTGAACTTTTAAAATTTAATGGTTGGTATGATATTGTATGACTTGTTTGCATCCTTGTTCACCTAGTCTTTATTATACACTTTAATTGATTACAGTTTTTTTTTTCTTCTGTATCTCACAGATAGATACCTTTGTTGAGTAAAGTTATTATGTAGAGATATTTTCTTTGGGCCGGATGCAGTGGCTCATGCCTATAATCCCAGCACTTTGGGAGGCTGAGGCAGGTGGATCATGAGGTCAGGAGTTCAAGACCAACCTGGCCAATATGGTGAAACCCCTTCTATACTAAAAATACAAAAATTAGCCGGGCATGGTGGCGCACGCCTGTAGTCCCAGCTACTCAGGAGGCTGAGGCAGGAAAATTGCTTGAACTCGGGAGGTGGAGAGGTTGCAGTGAGCCGAGATCGCACCACTGTACTCCAGCCTGGGCGACACAGCAAGACCCCGATTCAAAAGAAAAAAAGGAATACTTTCTTTGTGTAGATAAAGAGAGATAGAATTACTAGATCAAAGTCTCTTGATGGTTTTTGCCAATTTGTTTTGTAAATGTATGTATCACCACAGGCTATCTATGAGAGTGTCTATTTCACGGGAACTTAGCCTACAGTGAATAGTCATTTTACCTCTAAATATTTGATAAGTTAAAAAATACTATCACATTTAACACTTCATAGGCTTTAAGAAGTTGCAGTTTTATATTCATTTCTTCGTGCATTTTGTGTACTTTTTTTCACAAGTTTCTATAGGGAATGAGAGCAAAGTAATGTGTTTTTCATTATTTATTTTGCTAACCAAACATAATTTAATTACTGACCAAAAGGATGATCCTAATAACTTGGAATTATTTTCATGTAAAATGTCTATGATAGAGATAATTGAATTTAATAATGAAAAGAAGTATTATAGAAATTGGCTCATCGAACTCAGCTTGTTTTCAGCTAATCCTTGTGCAAAGTGATAATGACTTTTTTTTTTTTTTTTTTTAAAATAAAGATGGGGGCTCGCTATGTTGACCAGGCTGGTCTCGAACTCCTGGCCTCAAGTGATCCTCCTATCTCCACCTCTCAAATTGCTAGGATTATAGGCATGAGCCACCACACCTGGTTTAATAGTGGAATTTTTATTATACTTTTTGTGGATTCGAGGACAGGTGGCATTGTACATAACACTTTCTACCATTAATTTTCCATCTTTCACCTTTCTCATTGTGCTTTCCTTCTCATCCCATTCCTGGTGTTGAACCAATGCATCATTTGTAAATTTGTAGACAGTCTGCCATAATCTTTTGTTTCTTCAGACTTCTTTTCCGGTTTATAAGAAGACTATTGTTTTAAAAGTACTCTCAATTTTTTATTATACTTTAAGTTCTGGGATATGTGAACAGAACGTGCAGGTTTGTTACATAAGTATACATGTGCTATGGTGGTTTGCTGCACCCATCAAACCATCATCCCCATTAGGTGTTTCTCCTAATGCTCTCCTTCCCTTTGCCCCCAACCCCCCGACAGGCCCCAGTGTGTGATGTTCCCCTCCCCGTGCCCGTATGTTCTCATTGTTCAACTCCCACTTATGAGTGAGAACATGTGGGGTTTGGTTTTCTGTTCCTGTGTTAGTTTGCTGGGAATGATGGTTTCCGTCTTCATCCATGTCCCTGCAAAGGACATGAACTCATCCTTTTTTATGGCTCTGTAGTATTCCGTGGTGTGTAGGTGCCACGTTTCCTTTATCCAGTGTATAATTGATGGACATTTGGGTTGCTTCCAAGTCTTTGCTATTGTGAATAGTGCTACAGTAAACATATGTGTGCATGTGTCTTTATAGTAGAATGATTTATAATCCTTTGGGTATATACCCAGTAATGGGATTGCTGGGTCAAATGGTATTTCTAATTCTAGATCCTTGTGGAATTGTCACACCATCTTCCACAATGGTTGAACGAATTTATCCTCCCACCAACAGTGTAAAAGTGTTCCTATTTCTCCACATCCTCTCCAGCGTCTGTTGTTTCCTGACTTTTTAATGTTCGCCATTCTAATTGGCCTGAGATGTTATCTCATTGTGGTTTTGATTTGCATTTCTCTAATGACCAGTGATGATGAGCTGTTTTTCATATGTTTGTTGGTCACATAAATGTCTTCTTTTGAGAAGTATCTGCTCATATCCTTCACCCACTTTTTGATAGAGTTGTTTGTTTTTTTCCTGTAAATTTAAGTTCCTTGCAGATTCTGGATATCAGACCTTTGTCAGATGTATTAAAAAACACTAATAATTTTTTAAATTTCCCAATTCCTCATGGGTAAAAAAGCAGTCAAACATTGATGGTAATGATCGTGGGCCATAGTTTTGTTTTTGTTTTTTTTAAAGTGACATTAGGATTTAACATTGGTGTGAAACCTAGTCGTTTATTTAGTTAGCTAACATCAGGATTTAGATTTATTTTTTTGACCCAGTTGCAGATAGGCAGATCAGATCTCATAGACTGCCATCTGCATCAAGCTCCTGTTGTAGTTATGCGAATGTGAGACTGAAGGCTGAACCCAAGTTTCTCTAATGGAGATTTTTGTTTTTATTATTATTATACTTGAAGTTCTAGGGTACATGTGCTGTCAACATGCAGGTTTGTTACATATGTATGCATGTGCCATGTTGCTGTGCTGTACCCATTAACTCGTCATTTACATTAGGTATATCTCCTAATGCTATCCCTCCCCCCTTCCTCCACCCCATGACAGACCCCAGTGTGTGATGTTCCCCTCCCTGTGTCCATGTGTTCTCATCGTTCAACTCCCACTTACGAGTGAGAACATGTGGTGTTTGGTTTTCTGTTCTTGTGATAGTTTGCTGAGAATGATGGTTTCCAGCTTCATCCATGT
>NW_012109186.1:540757-541569 GCF_000951045.1 Mandrillus leucophaeus
ATATACACACATACATATATATATATGTATATTTATTTGCTGTGCAGAAGCTCTTTAGTTTAATTAGATCCCATTTGTCAATTTTGGCTTTTGCTGCCATTGCTTTTGATATTTTAATCGTGAAGTCTTTGCCCATGCTTATGTCCTAAATGGTATTGCCTAGGTTTTCTTCCAGGGTTTCTATGGTTTTAGGTCTTACGTTTAAGTCTTTAATCCATCGTGAGTTGATTTTTGTTTAAGGTGTAAGGAAGGGGTCCAGCTTCAGTTTTCTGCATATGGCTAGCCAGTTTTCCAAACACCATTTATTATATAGGGAGTCCTTTCTCCATTGCTTGTTTTTGTCAGGTTTGTCAAAGATCAGATGGTTGTAGATGTGTAGTGTTATTTCTGAGGCCTCAGTTCTGTTCCAGTGGTCTATATATCTGTTTTGGTACCAGTACCATGCTGTTTTTGTTACTGTAGCCTTGCAGTATAGTTTGAAGTCAGGTAGCATGATGCCTCCAGCTTTGTTCTGTTTGCTTAGGATTGTCTTGACCCTGCAGGCTCCTTTTTGGTTCCATATGAAATTTAAAGTAGTTTGTTCCAATTCTGTGAATAAAGTCAGTGGTAGCTTGATGGGGATAGCATTGAATGTATACATTACTTTGGGCAGTATGGCCATTTTCATGATATTGATTCTTCCTATCCATGAGTATGGAATGTTTTTCCATTTGTGTCCTCTCTTATTTCCTTGAGCAGTAGTTTGTAGTTCTCCTGGAAGAGGTCCTTCATATCCCTTGTAAGTTGTATTCCTAGGTATTTTATTCTCTTTG
>NW_012109186.1:541987-600802 GCF_000951045.1 Mandrillus leucophaeus
AGGAGATTTTGGGCTGAGACGATGGGGTTTTCTAAATATACAATCATGTCATCTGCAAACAGAGACAATTTGACTTCCTCTTTTCCTAATTGAATACCCCTTATTTCTTTCTGTTGCCTTAATGCCCTGACCAGAACTTACAATATTGCTTTGAATAGGAGAGGTGAGAGAGGGCATCCTTGTCTTGTGCCGGTTTCCAAAGGGAATGCCTGCAGTTTTTGCCCATTCAGTATGATATTGGCTGTGGGTTTGTCATAAATAGCTCTTATTATTTTGAGATATGTTCCATTAGTACCTAGTTTATTGAGAGTTTTTAGTATGAAGGGGTGTTACATTTCATTGAAGGCCTTTTCTGCATCTATTGAGATAATCATGTGGTTTTTGTCATTGGTTCTGTTTATGTGATGGATTATGTTTATTGATTTGCATATGTTGAACCAGCCATGTATCGCAGGGATGAAGCCGACTTGATTGTGGTGGATAAGCTTTTTGATATGCTGCTGGATTCGGTTTGCCAGTATTTTGTTGAGGATTTTCACATCGATGTTCATCAGAGGTATTGGCCTGAAATTTTCTTTATTTGTTGTGTCTCTGCCAGGTTTTGGTATCGGGATGATGATGGCCTCATAAAATGAATTAGGGAGGATTCCCTCCTTTTCTATTGATTGGAATAGTTTCAGAAGGAATGGTACCAGCTCCTCATTGTACCTTTGGTAGAATTTGGCTTTGAATCTGTCTGGTTCTGAACTTGTTTTGATTGGTAGACTATTAATTACTGCCTCAACTTCAGAACTTTTTATTGGTGTATTCAGGGATTCCACTTCTTCCTTGTTTTGTCTTGGGAGGGTGTATATGTCCAGAAATTTATCAATTTCCTCTAGATTTTCTAGTTTATTTGCATAGAGGTGCTTATAGTATTCTCTGATGGTAGTTTGTATTTCTGTGGGATCAGTGGTGATATCCCCTTTATCATTTTTTATTGCGTCTATTTGATTCTTCTCTCTTTTGTTCTTTATTAGTCTGGATAGTGGTCTGTTTTGTTGATCTTCTCAAAAAATCAGCTCCTGAATTCATTGATATTTTGAAGGGTTTTTCCTGTCTCTGTCTCCTTCAATTCTTCTCTAATCTTAGTTATTTCTTGTCTTCTGCTAGTTTTTGAATTTGTTTGCTCTTGCTTCTCTAGTTCTTTTAATTGTGATGTTACGGTGTCGATTTTAGATGTTTCCTGCTTTCTCTTGTGGGCATTTAGTGCTATAAATTTTCCTCTACACACTGCTTTAAATTTGTCCCAGAAATTCTGGTACGTTATCTCTTTGTTCTCATTGGTTTCAAAGAACTTCTTTATTTCTGCCTTAATTTCGTTATTTACCTAGTAGTCATTCAGGAGCAAGTTGTTTAGTTTCCATGTAGTTGTGCGGTTTTGAACGAGTTTTTTAACCCTGAGTTCTAATTTGATTGCATTATAGTCTGAGAGACTGGTATGATTTCTGTTCTTTTGCATTTGCTTAGGGGTATTTTACTTCTAATTATATGGTCAATTTTAGAATAAGTGCGATGAGGTGCTGATAAGAATATATGTTCTGTTGCTTTGGGGTTGAGAGTTCTCTTAGGTCTGCTTGGTCCAGAGGTGAGTTCAAGTCTTGTGTATCCTTGTTAATTTTCCGTCTCGTCCGTCTGTCTATTATTGACAGTGGGGTATTAAAGTCTCCCACTATTATTGTGTGGGAGTCTGTTTCTTTGTAGGTCTCTAAGAACTTGCTTTATGATTCTGGATGCTCCTGTATTGGGTACATGTATATTTGGGATAGTTAGCTCTTCTTGTTGCATTGATCCCTTTACCATTATGTAACGTTCTTCTTTGTCTGTTTTGATCTTTGTTGGTTTAAAGTCTGTTTTATCAGAGACTAGAATTGTAACCCCTGGTTTTTTTTTTTGCTTTCCATTTGCTTGGTAAATATTCCTCCATCCCTTTATTTTGAGCCTATGTATGTCTTTAATTTGTTTTTAAAATTATTATATCCATCCTACTGAGTATAAATTGGTTTCTTGTTGTGGTTTTGATTTGCATTTCCCTGATATGACTAATGATCTTGAGCATTTTTTCATGTGCTTATTGGTCGTTTGTGTATATTCTTTTGAGAAATGTATATCTAAGTCTTTTACACCTTTTAAAATTTGAGTTGTCTTTTTGTTGTTTAACTGTAAGAATTCTTTATGTATTCTGGTTACCAGACCCTCATGAGATATAGGATTTGAAAATCGTTTTCTCTCATTGTATTGATTGTCTTTTCACTTTCTTGATGGTGCCCCTTGACATGCAAAAGTTTTGACTTTTATTAAAAATGGTCCTGGGCATGGTTGCTCACACCTGTCATCCCAATGCTTTGGGAGGCTGAGGTGGGAGGATTTCTTGAGGCCAGGAGTTTCACATCATCCTGGGCAACATAACTGGACCCCATCTCTACAAAAAATTAAAGAAAAAGTTTAGCTAAGAATATAGTTGTGTGCCACAATTCCTCAACTAAGAGCATAAGTGTGTGCCATAGGTACTCAAGATGCTGAGGCAGGAGGATCGCTTTAGCCCAAGAGTTTGAGGCCTCAGTGAGTCAAGGTCACGCCACTGTGCTCAAGCTTGTGTGACAGAGCAAGAGGCTAACTCTAAGGAAAAAAAATGGGGTAAACTTACACTTTCCTTATTTAAAGTTTTAACTCCTTAAAACCCTGTTGAATTACTGATACATCTATTATGTAACTTAAGAGTTGATGCAATAAAACTTAGTTAAGGAAATATTTCCCTGGGCGATGGAGCTCTTGCGAGTCCTCTTCTATGTTTTGTTCATCTTTATGCCAGTCAGTTATACAGTTCTTTTGTGTCAAGCAGAGGATAGAATAATAAACCAAAACACTGCTTAGGCCTTTCAGAGAGTAAGTGTTCTGTAAATGTATTTGATAAATTACTGAATTATTTTTATTAAATGATGGAAAGGAAAATCTTGACCTCTCTTTTTCTGGGTGTTGGCTAGTATAAATCTTTCTTGAAGTGATAATCTACATCTATGTTTTGATTTCTAAGGATTTCCCAAATATAAGCTATATACAAGTGAGAGGAAATAATAACTTAGGTACCTAATGATAATATGACAAGATAAGTATAAGGATCAGCTATTTGTTGTGAAATAGGAATGGATATAATTTAAATATGAATACCTTTTTGCTGCTTAATCCCCCAAATTTTCTTTTGATTTCTTTTAAAATTCTTTTGTGGTAGGTAGGTTTATTGTTTGTTAAGAATTAACTTAAGGGTTGCATTTTTTCTGATACATTTTTAAGTAACACAAAGTAACACAAAGTTTAACTTCTGTTTAAAAACAGCATATAGAGTACATTGAAAGACCTCAGTATTTTTGAAATGTTTAGTAAGTAATAGCAGTTTCCTTAAATGATATTTTAATCCTAGGTAAGTGTACAGGTAGGTTGTGTTACTCATATTTTTATATCCTTAGTGAAATAAAATTCTTGTTTTTTTTTTTTGAGACCGTGTCTGACTCTGTTGCCTTGGCTAGAGTGCAGTGGCATGATCTCAGCTCGCTGCTACCTCTGCCTCACAGGGCTCAAGCCATCCTCCCACCTCAGCCTCCTGAGTAGCTGAGACCCACAGGCACGAGCCACCGTGCTCTATTATGAGCCACCACACCCAGCCTAAAATTCGTTTTCTTTAATATTTTTTCTTTCTACACCCACAGCTGTAACATTTCCCTTAGTTTTTGCTTTGAATGTGCATACTCTTACACGACTTACATTATGGCTATATTTTCAGTTTGCTAGAGCTTTACAATTAATTTAAAACATGAGAGGCTAATTAAGGGAATTCTTTAAATTTTGTTTTAATAGTGAAAGCAAGTTGAATACATTGGTGCAGAAGCTTCATGACTTCCTTGCACACTCATCAGAAGAATCTGAAGAAACAAGTTCTCCTCCACGACTTGCAATGAATCAAAACACAGGTAAATTGAAAAAGAATGTGCTATACCTTCTAGTCTTTTTTCTATTTTTTTTTTTTTTTTTTTTTTTTACACTTATGGAGGTAACCATTTATTTTATTCAGGGAGCAGCTTTTAGAAGATTACAGTTTGTGAAAAATGACAGATTAGCAAGCTTTATGGAAGTCCCTATTATGTATCTTAGCTATATCTGATATAGGAGATTTTAATTTTGGTGAGTATGACTATAGAAAGCTTAGAAAAGGAAGCACTTATGGTTTTATTTGTAATGGAAATGTGTTATAGAATGGCTAGTCAATGTTGATGGTGAAAAAATAATATTAGAAGAGGCAGGAGTAGTACAGGAATGTTTTATCCTAGCAATTATTCATGTATTAGGAGTTAAATTTTTATTTTTATTTTTGTGATGGAGTCTCGCTCTGTCACCCAGGCTGGAGTACAATGGCATGATCTTGGCTCACTGCAACTTCCGCCTCCTGGGCTCAAGCTGTTCTCTTGCCTCAGCCTCCTGAGTAGCTGGGATCACAGGCATCTGCCACCATGTCCGACTGATTTTTGTATTTTTAGTACAAGCTGGTCTGGAACTCAAGTGATCCGCCCTCACTGGCCTCCCAAAGTGCTAGGATAACAGGCATGGGCCATCGCACCCAACATAAGAGTTAAATTTTTATGTTGTTTGATAATATCCCTGAGTAGATTTGGTGTATTTATTTTTTTTAATAAAACCACTTAACACCTCCTCTCTACGTCCCTGTCTCTGTCTCTCTTTAAAAAGATTTTTTTGTTTTTTTTAGAGACGAGGTCTTACTCTGTCACCCAGACTGGAGTGTAGTGGTGTGATCATAGCTCACTGCAGCCTCAAATTCCTTGGGCTCAAGCAATCTTCTCACCTCACCCTCCCCAGTAGCTGGGAGTACGGGTGTGTGCCACCATGCCTGGTTAATTTTCAAAAAAAATTTTTTAGAGACATGGTCTTGCTATGTTGTCCAGACTGGTCTTGAACTTCCTAGCCTCAAATGATTCTCCTGCCTCAGCCTCCTGAGTAGCTGAAATTATAAGCAAGAGCCATTGTACCTGGTTCCCTTTTTTAAAAAACATTTTGTATCATGCAACAGTTAGCATTTTCAGGTTTTCAAGGGTAACTACAATACACATGCACACAGACACACACGATATGTACAAAAAAGTATAAGAGAGTTATAGTGAAAAGTTCAACCATATGTGTAATTAGAGTTCTAGAAGGAAGAAAGAAAATTGGTTAAAAGTCCAATTTGAAGAGATACGGGCTGAGCATTTTCTAAAAAGTGATGAAAGACATCGAACTAGAGATTCAAGAAGTTTTGTGAACCCTGAGCAGGATAAATATAAAGAAAACTACAGCTAGGCATGTCATAGCGAAACTCCTAAAGAACATAAACCAAGAGAAAAATCTCTTAAGTAGCCAGAGGAAAAAAAAATATTATTTTCAAAGGAATAACAGTAATACTGGCAGCTCACTTAACAACAGAAATGATAGAAGGCAGATGAAAACGAAATGATTTCTTTAAAATGTCAAAGAAAAATACAGTCATGCATCACTTAACTATGGGGATATGATTTTTTGAGAAAGCATTGTTGGGTGATTTTGTCATTGTGCAAACATTATGGAGTGTACTTACATAGGCTGCTACACATGTAGGCTATATGTTATAGCCTGTTGCTCATAGGCTACAAACCTGTGCAGCATGTTGTTGTACTGAATACTGTAGGTAATTGGAACACAATGGTAAATATTTGTGTATCTAAACACATGGAAACATAGAAAAGGTACAGTAAAAATACAGTATTACAATCTTATGGGACCACCGATGTATATATGTGGTCAGTCATTGAGTGAAATGTCTTTATGCAGCATGTGATTGTAATTGCCAGCATAGAACTATATATTCAGTGAAAACATCTTTCATAAATGAAGGGTGGAATCAAGCCATATCTGGGCAAACAAAAAGTGAGAACTTGATGTCAACAAACCTACACTAGAGTGAATAACTATACTAGAGGAAATTACAGGTTTTCTGAAATGAGAAGGAAAATAATTTGAAATGGCAACACCAAAATACAGGAAGTAATGAATAAGAATGGGAAAGCTAAATAGGTAGGTAAAGTAAATAACATAAAGTTATTTAAGCCACAGTTCCCGTTCTTATGTGATCAATTCCCCCAGTAATGTTCATAGATAAGTTTTTCCCCCTTAAATTCAGGATCAAGTTCAAGATTTAGTAGTCATGTTTCTTTGGTCTTTTAAAAATCTGAAGCAGTTTGTCTGCCTTTCGGGACTATGACTTTTTTTTAAAGTATAGGTGTATTACTTTGTCGAATGGCCCTCGGGATTATCTGTTTAGTTATGATTAGATTCAGGTTATATATTTTTGGCAGGAATACTATATAAAGTGATGTTCTGTTCTCCATGCATCCTATTACATGGCACATGATGTGATTTGCTCCTTTACTAGTGATATACTTAGGTTGTTTGGTTATGGTTGTGTTTGCTAGATAAACCCAGTATAAAGTTATGATGTATTCCATTGTAACTAATAACTAATTTAATGGGGGCACTTTGAGATTACTAAGGTATTCTTTTTATTATCAAAACTTAACTCAGTTATGTTTTCTTTTGCAAATGACCACAAACTTTGCAGCTTAAAGTAACCCAGATTTGTTATTTTACAGTTCTGTAGGTTCGGAGTCCTTTGGGCCTTGCTGGACCCTTCTCAGGGTATCACAAGGTCAAAGTCAAGATGTTAGTAGGACTAGGTTCCTTTCTGGAGACTGTAGAAAAATCCATTCCTAAGCTCATTCAGGTTGTTGGCAGAATTCAGTTCCTTATGATGATAGGTTGGAGGTCCTTCTTTCTCACTCACTATTGGGCAGGACCCCCTCCTAGCTCTTTTCAGGTGTCTTCATTTCTTCTCACATGATGCCCTCCATCTTCAAAACTGGCAACAGCACATCAAGTCTCTCTCAAGCTTTGAAGCTCTTTGACTTAGTTTTTTGCTTGCTAATTCTGCAGCCACCTGATACCAGCTGGAGAAATTTTTCTGTTTTTAAGGATTCATGTGATTAGATTAGGTCCCCCTCCCTCTCATCTCCTCCTGGTTATCTATTGAGTTTAAGATCAACTGTGCTATATTACATAACACAGTTATGGGAGTGATATGTCATCACATTGATCGTTTCTGGGGATTAGTGGTGTAGAATCTTGTGGGCCATTCCTAGAAAGTCTGTTTATCACAGCACACATTTGTGATTCTTAGCTGAATAATTTATTCCTATGATGGGTTCAAAATGATGATGTTCTAATCTGTCTTTCCTTCTGTGTTTTTGAGTTGATATATTATTGTAAAGGAGGGGTTCATGTTCTAACCTATTCAGTTATTTGTATCAGTATGTACTTACAATTTTTCCATGAATATTCTCTGTCATTTGTTTTGATGCTCAAATTGTATCAGTTTTGGCTAGTAGGAACCCCATCTGGATGGCTCCTGCTAACTTTTTTACAAGTCCTTATCATTTCTTGAACACTTTCTTTCTTTCTGTCCCCTCAAAATATTCAAGGCTTGCTTTCCATTTGCTGTTCCCCAGCCCCAGAATCAGTTATTTTTCACAGGAGTTCTGATTTCTTTTAGTGGGATATAGTGTTTGGAAATCAAGATCAGGGTGTGTGATGTGCTCATTGCCACCAAGATGTCTTTGTTTCCAAGCTCTTTCACAGAGAAAGCTAATAATATGTTTTATATTTTCATGAGTTGATACTGATACTTTTAATTTTAATTCAATTCCACAGTCTTCTTTCTAGACTTCCCCTTTTCATATTTTTAACTTCTTTCTCCAACAGAAAGAAACCTGGTTCCTATTATCCCCAATTTATTTATTTTTATGTTTTTATTTATTTATTTTTGAGATGGAGTCTCACTCTGTTGCCAGGCTGGAGTGCAGTGGTGTGATCTCAGATCACTGCAACCTCCGCCTCCCAGGTTCCAGCGATTCTCCTGCCTCAGTCTAGCGAGTAGCTGAGACTACAGTCACACGCCACCACACCCAGCTAATTTTTGTATTTTTAGTAGAGTTGGGGTTTCACCATGTTGGCCAGGATGGTCTTGATCTCTTGACTTCATGATCTGCCTGCCTCGACCTCCCAAAGTGCTGGGATTACAAGTGTGAGCCACTGCGCCTGGCCTATCCCCGATTTATTTATTTATTTTTATTTTTTATTTTCTTGAGATGGAGTCTCGTTCTGTCACCCAGGCTGGAGTGCAGTGGCACCATCTCAGCTCACTGCAACCTCCGCCTCCTGGTTTCAAGCGATTCTCCTGCCTCAGCCTCCTAAGTAGCTGGGACCACAGGTGCGCACCACCGTGCCCAGCTAATTTTTATATTTTTAGTAGAGATGGGATTTTGCCATGTTGGCCAGGCTGGTCTGGAACTCCTGACCTTAGGTGATCCACCTGCCTCAGCCTCCCAAAGTGCTCTGATTACAGGCGTGAGCCACCAAGCCCGGCCTTTCCCCAATTTATTTGTATTCATTTGTCTAGTCCTCATTGTACCCACAGTTTCAGAATTGTTAACCATACCATCACATTAAAGAAATGTAACTATAGTTCAGTATTTGTTTAAAGTTCTTTTTCTCTTTAGAATAATGTTATGTTGTTGGAGTCCTGTGTTCACTAGTTGAGGAACTCCTTCAGTAGTGGTATCTCCAGTTGTACAAACAGATATCACTCACAAATACCAATTATAAATTCTGGGCAGCATACTGAAGGCTAGATATCACCAAAGTAGATAAACTGGAGGGGAGTTAACACATGGAAGAAAGAAGTGGCAATGACTGAATTCCCCATTATTAATCCTTTTTGCTTCAGCCAAGGATCCACTTAGCTCCATCTGTGGCACTTAAGACTTGGATAAAAATCTATAGTCTTATTGGATGTGAAATCAAGGAAAAGATTTAGTGAGACCACAGCAGCTGTAACATGAGTAGAGAGATCCCACCTAGAAAAGAACCACAGAATGGGAAAACCAGGTTGCACGAAAACTCTACCGATAGCTCTGGTCCAGTTGCCTAAGTGCACCCCAGATTCCAATCAGCCTGATTAGGACTAAAAGAACAGAACTAAAGCTTTGAGTTGTTTGGTACTACAGGGTGGAAAGGGTTTGGAGTTTCATTTCAAGTAAGTTAACTATCTGTTTGTTTGTTTGTTTTTTGAGACAGGGTCTTACTCTGTTGCCTAGGCTGGTATGCAGTGACGCAATCTCAGCTCCCTGCAACCTCTGCCTCCCGGGTTCAAGCGATTCTCCTGCCTCAGCCTCCCTAGTAGCTGGGATTACAGGCACCTACTACTGTGCCTGTCTAATTTTTGTATTTTAATAGAGATGAGGTTTCATCATGTTGGCCAGGCTGGTCTTGAACTCCTGACCTCAGGCAATCCACTCGCCTTGGCCTCCCAAAGTGCTGGGATTACAGGCTTGAGCCTGGCCAACTGTCTGTTTTAACAAAAGTGTCAACTCTTTGGAGGAATCTAACAGAATGCAGTGTCTTATTTTTCACAGTGCCCAGTGTCCAGTCCAAAATACTAGATAGATGAAGAAAGGAAATGTGACCCATACTCAAAGGGAAAAGGGATCAATAGAGACTGACTTATCTGCTGAAATTAGCAACAAGAATATTAAAGCAGCTATTATAGTCATATTTGAGTACAAAAAGGCAAATATGTTTATGATGAATGGACAGGTAGAAAATTTCAGTGCAGAAATAGAAACTGTTAAAAACCATTTTGAAATTCTAGAACTGAAAAATTTAATTTCTGAATAAATTACTAAGTTCAGAATAACATCATTGTACTTAACAAGACATGCAAAGTAGCAGTAGAAGTGTCAGTGAATTTGATGATTGATTAATAGACCAATAGAGCCAGTAGAAAACAGAAAACATTAAAAAGTGTACAGAAAAACTTGAATCCTTTCTCCAAGAAACAACTATAAAACGGGATTGTTATCAACCAAACACATGTAAAGGACAGGAATGTTTAAACCATACTCAGGAAGAAAAGGAGTCAACAGAAACTCTCACTTGGCCTAGTGTTTGTAGTTATCTGTATACTAATCTTGCAAACACTTTGTGAGAATTTTACCCAAGTAGTTCAAGTTTTTGAGTGCTGTTTTAAATTCTTTTGTTTTAAAGTTTCAGATTCTGGGCCGGGCACAGTGGCTCACACCTGTAATCCCAGCACTTTGGGAGGCCGAGGCAGGCGGATCACCTGAGGTCGGGAGCTTGAGACCAGCCTGACCAACATGGAGAAACCCCGTCTCTACTAAAAATACAAAATTAGACAGGCGTAGTGGCACATGCCTGTAATGCCAGCTACTCAGGAGGCTGAGGCAGGAGAATCGCTTGAGCCCAGGAGGTGGAGGTTGTGGTGAGCCGAGATCGTGCCATTGCACTCCAGTCTGGGCAACAAGAGCAAAACTCCGTCTCAGAAAAAAAAAAAAAACAACTAGAAATAAAATCAAAATAAAATAAAGTTTCAGATTCCATTTATTCATTGCAGGTATATAGAAATTCAGTTGACTTTTTGTTTTTTTTTTTCCTTTAGATAGAGTTTTGCTTTTGTTGTCCAGGCTGGAGAGCAGTGGTACAATCTTAGCTCACAGCAACTTCCACCTCCTGGGTTCAAGTGATTCTTGTGCCTCAGCTTCCTGAATAGCTGGGATTACAGGCGCCTGCCACCACGCCTAGCTAATTTTTGTATTTTTAGTAGAGACAGGGTTTCACCATGTTGGCCAGGCTGGTCTTGAACTCGTGACCTCAGGTTATCCGCCTGCCTTGGCTTCCCAAAGTGCTCGGATTACAGGCGTGAGCCACCACACCCAGCCCAGTTGACTTTTTATGTTGGCCTTGTATCCTGCGAACTTGCTGAACTTACTTATTAGTTCTAAATAGTATTTTCCCCCCTCTTGTAGATTCTTTGGAATTTTCTTAGACAGTTATGTCACCTGCAAATAGGGATAATTTTATTTTTTCCTTTCCATCTGTATGCCTTTTAATTTCTTTTCTTGCTTCATTATATTAGCTAGGATTTTCTGTATTTTCCAGTATTACATTGAAGAATAATGATGATACCAAACATCTTCTTAGTGTTGCCAATTTTAGTGGGAAAACATTCAGTCTTTCACAGTGAAGTATGTTTGCTTTACAGGTTTCTTGTAAATGCTCTTTATCAAGTTGAGGAAGTTCCCCTCTATTCCTAGTTTGCTGAGAATTTTTTTAAGCTTAAATTTCTATTTGTAATTATAAATTTACATGCAGTTGTAATAACTAATATAAAGAGAACTCTTATGCACTTTGGCAGTTTCCCCCAATGGTAACATATAAAACTAGAATACAATATCACAACCAGAATATTGACATTGATAAAATCTATTAATCAAGATTTCATCCATTTTACTTGTACTTGTGTGTGTGTGTGTGTGTGTGTTAAAGTTCTATACAATTTTTTTTTACCTGGGTTGATTCATGCATCTGCCACCACAGTTGAGATACAGAATGGTTCATCAACACAGGATTCCTCATCTTGGCATTTTATAATCACACACACTTCCCTCCCCCTACCTCTGCCTATGCTTAACACCTGGCAACCACTAATCTGTCTTCCATTTTGAAAATTTTGTCATTTCAAATATGTTTAAGGAGTTATATAGTAAATAATCTTTTGGGGTGTTTTGGAGTGTTTTCACTTGGCATAATTATGTGGAGATTCATTCATGTTGTTGTATGTATCAACAGTCCTTTCCTTTTAATTACAGGGTAATATTCCATGGTATGGATATACAGATTGAATATCCTTAACCCCGGAATCAGAAATCTGAAATGTTCCAAGATCGGAAACTTTTGAGTGCTGATGTGACACACTCAAAGGAAATGCTCTTTGGAGCATTTGGGATTTTCAGATTAGGGATGCTAAATTCCTAATGTGAATAAACCAGAATAGTGCAAATATGCTAGAATCTGAAAAAATCCAAAATTTGAAACACTTCTGGTCCTGTGCATTTTGGATAAGGGATATGCAACCTGTATCGCAGTTGTTTTTTTTTTTTTTTGAAACAGAGTCTCGTTTTGTCACCCAGGCTGGAGGGCAGTGGCATGATCTTGGCTCACTGCAACCTCCGCCTCCCAGGTTCAAGTGATTCTCCTGCCTCAGCCTACAGAGTAGCTGGGATTACAGGCACGCACCACCACACCCGGCTAATTTTTGTATTTTTAGTAGAGAGGGATTTCACCATGTTGGCCAGGATGGTTTCAAACTCCTGACCTCAGGTGATCCACTCACCTTGGCCTCCCAGAGTGCTGGGATTACAGGTGTGAGCCACCGTGCCTGGCCTATACTGTAGTTTGTTTAATCATTTATTTGTTAAAGCAAATCTGGGCCAATTCCTGATTTCGGTTGTTACAATTAAAGCTGGTGGTGAATATTTATATATAAGTTTTTATATGAATTTATGTTTTCATTTCTTTGCAATAAATGCCAGGAGTGCATTTTGCAGTTCATATGATGGTTATACATTTATTTTTATTAAATTGATTAAACTACATTTACATTTTATTTTATTTTGGGTAGAGACAGAGTCTCACTATGTTGGCCAGGCTTGTTATGAACTCCTGACCTCAGGTAGTCACTGCACCTGGCTTGCATTCTGTTTTTTTGTTTTTTTTTTTTACTCCATTGGACTCTATCAGTGCATTTATTTATT
Source organism: Mandrillus leucophaeus (assembly GCF_000951045.1). NCBI lineage: Eukaryota > Metazoa > Chordata > Mammalia > Primates > Cercopithecidae > Mandrillus > Mandrillus leucophaeus. Next base: position 554,773 of record NW_012109186.1, read on the forward strand.
TATTTATTGATATTTATTTATTTATTTTAACTTTTAGGTTCAGGGGTACCTGTGAAGGTTTGTCACATAGGTAAAGTAGCATCACTGGGGTTTATTGTTTAGATTATTTTATCATCTAGGTATTAAGCCCAGTACCTAATAGTTATCTTTTCTGCTCTTGCATGTTCATGTTTTTAAAAGAAACTTTTGAACTGTTTTCCAGAATGGTTGTACTGTTTTATATTCCCACAGCAATGTATGAGTGATCCAGTTTCTCCACATTCTTGTTAACACTGGGTGTTAATACTATTTTGAACTTTTTGCCATTTGATATTTATGGTATCTCATTGTGCTTTTAATTTGCATTTATTTAATGGGTAATAAATTCTTTTTAAAAAGAAACAGGATATTGCTCTGTTGCCCAGGCTGGAGTGCAGTGGTGCAATTACAGCTCACTGCAGCCTCAAACTCCTAGGCTCAAGTGATCCTCCTGCCTCAGCCTCTTGAGTAGCTGAGACTGCCTCAGCCTCTGGAGTAGCCGAGACTACAGGCACATGCCACCACACCCAGCTAATTTTTTAATGTTCCACAGAGACGGGGCCTGGCTCTGTTGCCCAGGCTGGTCTCAGACTTCTGGCCTCAAGTGATCTTCCCACTGTGGCCTCCCAAAGTATTTAGATTACAGGCATCAGCCACTGTACCTGGCTGGTAATAAAACATTAAACATTCTTATTGAAATACATGCCATACAATTAACACATTTAAAGTATAAAATTCAGTGGTTTTTAGTATATTTAATATTTACACATATGTGCAGCCATCACCACAGTCAATTTTAGAACATTTTTATCACCTCAAAAGGAAACTCCATACCCTTTAGCTATCACCCCTAGCTCTAAGAAATCACTAATCTACTTTCTTATTTTTTATATTTCCCTGTTTTGAGGTTTTTTTTTTTTTTTTTTTTGAGAAAGAGTCTCGTTCTGTTGCCCAGGCTGGAGTACAGTGGCTATCTTGGCTTATTGCAACCTCTGCCTTCCAGGTTCAAGTGATTCTTGTGCCTTGGCCTCCCAAGTAGCTGGGATTACAGGCGTGCACCACCAAACCCGGCTAATTTTTGTAGTTTTTATTAGAGATGGGGTTTTTCCATGTTGGCCAGGCTTGTCTCACACTCCTGGCCTCAAGTTATCTGCCCACCTCAGGTCCCCAGAGTTGTGGGATTGCAGGCATGAGCCACTACACCTGGCCTATTTCCCTGTTTTGGACTTTCATATGAATGGCATCATATAAATATGTGTTTTTGTGGCTGATTTCTTTCATTTAGCATAATGTATTCAAGATATCTGTTGTAACATGTATTAGTACTCCATTCCTTTTTATGGCCACATAATATTCCATTATATGTGTATACCATATTTGTTTATCCATTTATCCATTTATGGACATTTGGCTTGTTCCCATGTTTTGGCTATTAGGAATAATGCGGCTGTAAATATTGGTATGTAGTTTTGTGTGTAGCCATATATTTTTGTTTATCTTGTGTATATACCTAGGAATCTTAATTGCTGGATTTATATGGTAACTATGTTAAGTTGTGTGAGGAAATGTCAAACTGTTTTCCAAAGTGGAGATACTATTTTACTTTTCCACCAGGAGTATATAAAGATTGTGAGTTCTTCACATCCATGCCAAACATTGTTAATAACAGACTTTGATTCTAGCCATTCTAGTGCATGTGAAGTAGTATCTCATTGTGATTTTAGTTTTCAACTGTCTGAAGGTTAAGGATGTTGAACATCATTTCACGTGATTATTTGTAGTTTGTATATATTCCTTGGAGAAATTTTTATTCAAACCCTCTGCCCAGTCTTTTTTTTTTTTTTTTTCTTTTTTGACAGGGTCCTGCTCTGTTTCCCAGGCTGGAGTGCAGTGGCGTGATCTCAGCTCACTGCACCCTCAACCTCCCTGGCTCAAATGATCTTCCCACCTCAACCTCCCGAGTAGCTAAGACTATGGGTGTGTGCCACAGTGCCCAGCTAATTTTTGTTTATTTTTTATAGAGACAGGGTCTTAATTTGTTGTCCAAGCTGGTCTTGAATTCCTGTGCTTAAGCAATTCACTCACCTCGGCCTCCCAAAGTGCTGAGATTACAGGCGTGAGCCACCATGCCCAGCCCCTTTGCCCAGTTTTTAAATGGGTATTTATGCTTTCATTATTGATTTGTAAGAATTCTTTATATATTGTACCTTTTTCATTGTAAAATATGCGTAACATAAAAATTACCATTTTAACTAATTTTAAGTGTACAGTCCTGTAACATTAAGTAAAATTGTTGTGCATTCACCACCACCATCCATGTCTAGAACTTTTTCATCTTCCCCAAGTGAAACTCTGTACCCATTGCATACTAACTCCCCAATCTTCCCTCTCCTTAGCCTGGCAAACACCATTCTACATTCTCTTCCTATGAATTTGACTACTCTAGGAACTTCATATATGTATAATCCTACAATATTTGTCCTTCTGACATATTTTACTTAGCGCAATGTATTGAAGGTTATCCATTTTGTAGTGTATCTCAAAATTTCATTTCCTTTGAAGTCTGAATACCATTCCATTGTATGTATATACCACATTTTGTTTATCCATTCATACTTCATACTTCAGTGGACACTTGGATAAGATATATAATTTGGAAATATTTTCCCCTATTCTTTGAGTTGTCATTATTTACTTTTAGAGACAGGGTGTTGCTCTGTTGCTCAGGCTGGGGTGCAGTGGCAAGATCATAGTTCACTGCAGCCTTGAACTCCTGGGTACAAGCAATCCTCCCATCTCAGCCTCCCAAGTAGACGATACTACAGTTGTGTGCCACCATGTCCAGCTAGTATTTTTTTTTTATTTTTTAGAGATAAGGTCTTACCATGTTGCCCTGGCTGAGCTTGAACTCCTGGCCTCAAGCGATTCACCTCAGGCTCCCAAGTAGCTGGGATTACAGGCATGAGACACTGCACCCAGTTGGGTTGTCTTTAATTGAAGCATAAAAGTTATTAATTTCGATGAACTTTTATTTATCTGTTTTTCCTTTTGTTGCTCATTCTTTTGGTGTCTTTAAGAATCCATTACCAAATTGAAGGTAATGAAGATTTACCCCCATGTTTTCTCCTAAAAGTTTTATAGATTTAGTTCTTACATTTAGGTCTTTGATCTACTTTGAGTTAATATTTTGTATATATTGTGAGGTAGGGGTCCAGCTTCATTTTTTGTAGGTTTCTATCCAGTTGTCTCAGCATCATTTGTTGAAAGACTATCCTTTCTTTGTTGAATGGTTTTGCCACCTTTGTCAGAAATCAGTGGGCCTGCCGGGCATGGTGGCTCACGTCTGTAATCCTAGCACTTTGGGAGACTGAGGCCGGAGGGGTACTCGGGCCCAGGAGTTCCAGACCAGCCTGGACAACACAGTGAGACTCCATCTCTATTAAAAAAAAACAAAAACGCCAGGCTTAGTGGTGTGTGCCTGTAGTCCCAGCTACTTGGGAGGCTGAGGCAGAAGGATCACTTGAGCCCAGGAGATTGAGGCTGCAGTGAGCCATGATTGTACCACTGCACCCTAGCCTGGGTGACAGAGTGAGATCCTGTCTCAAAAAAAAAAAGAAATCAGCTGGTCATAGACATGTGGGTTTATTTCTGGACTCTTAATTCTATTCTGTTCATCTGTTTGTCCTTTTACCAGTACTCCATGGTCTTGATTGCATTGTTTTACAGTTTTGTGCAAAGTTGCACCAAAGTTGTTGTGTAGTTTTACAAAACTATGGCAATCAAGACTGTAGAGTACTGGCAAAATCAGGAAGTGTGAGTCTTCATACTTTTCATTTTTCAAGATTATCTGCCTATTCTGAATGTTTTCAATTCCCTATGAATTTTAACTCTTTGTTTTTTCTTGGTAGAGATGGAGTTTCACTATGTTTCTGAGACTGTTCTTAAACTTCTGTCCTCAAGTGATCCTTCCACCTTGGCCTCCCAAAGTGCTGGGATTAAAGGTCTGAGCCACCATGCCTGGTCCATATGAATTTTGGAATGAGCTTGTCAATTTTTACAAAGAAGTCAGCTGGGATTCTGACAGAGATTGCAGTGTATCTATAGATTAGTTTGTGGAGTATTGCTGATGGCAGTGGTGGGCCGTCTGGAGTGGCTGCTGCCATCACACTGGCTGCAGCAGGGAGACATGGCCAGGGCTGCACGGTCTATAGAGTTGGTGGGAGCCAGGGGCAAGCAGGAGCCCTGCCCCTTCCAAGTTGGGGCGGGAGCTTCCTGGGTCCTGCTGCAGCTGCCTAAGCCGTGGCTGTAGACCTGTGCATCCCTGTGCTCTTGAGTCTTGGGAGCAGGTGGGAGCCCCACCCTCCTAGGTGCAGCTGCAGCTGCAGCTGGCCAAACCATGACTGCAGTCCCAGGCCTCTCATTCCATGGAGCAGACAGGAGACCCACCCTCCTGGGTGCAGCTGCAGTCTTCCAAACTGCGGCTACAGACCCTGGCCTTCTGCTCCATGAAGCAGGCAGGAGCCCCAGGTGCAGCCACAGCCACCCAAACCATGGCTGCAGATCCAGTCCTCCCGCTTTATGGAGCAGGCTGGAGTACCGCCCTCCTGGGCACAGCTATAGCTGCCCAAATCGTGGGTGTAGACCTGGGCCTCCTGCTTTATGGAGCAGGCAGGAGCCCTGCCCCACTGGGTGCAGCTGCAGCCACCCAAATCATGGGGGAGCTGCAGACCCAGGCGTCTCTGCACTCTTGGGGCCAGGGAAGGCCCCTGCCTTGCCCTCATAGGCTTGGAAGTGCCTGCTCCTGCTGCCTGGCTTCTCCCTGCTGTTGGTACCTGCTGTGATCTTGGGGCAAAGTTGGGGCCGAGCCTGGATGCTATTGCAGCCTGGCCAGGTGCGCACATGCTCAGGGAACTGCTGACACGCCAGCCTCCTGCTGCCTTGGCCCCCTCCGGACTTTGGGTACTGACAAACATAGGGAAGCTGAGGCAGGGCTGAGAGCAGTTCAGCATTGACTTGCAGGTGCCCCCTTGCATCTACAGCCTGGGTGCCATGAACAGCAGCAGGAGGTGGACAGGTTCCTGAGTAGAAGGTGGTGGGTCCCTGGTGAGGACCCACCTTCCGGCCATGGAAAGCCTGAAGGCTGGGGGTTGGGCTGCCAGTCACATGGATCAGAGTGGGAACTTGTGGTGCCTTTTCTCGGCCCGCCCCAGACCAGTTGGCGTGCACATCCTCCCCTCTGAGGCCCATAAAAGCCCCAGGCTCAGCCAGAGCTGAACAGATGTCAGGCAACCAGCTGCAGAGTGGAGCAACCCACTCTAGGACCTCTTCTCTGCTGTGAGCTGCAGAGATGACAAGATGACCTTCCTGCAAAGAGGTGCCACCCACTCTAGGGCCTCCTCTTTGCTGAGAGCTGCGGAGTCAATGGGATGACCTTCCTGCAGAGTGGTACCACCCATACTAGGGCCTCCTCTCTACTGAGAGCTGTGCAGGTGATGGGATGATCAGCTGCTGAGAGGAGCTACCCTCTCTGCTGATAGCTGAACACTTGTAGTAACGACTTGCCTAGCAGAGAAGAGCCACCCTCTCTGCTAGGAGCTGAGCACTTGTTGGGATACCCTGACTGTGGAAAGGAGTTGTCCCTTTGGGTTTCCTCTGAGCTGTTCTATTGCTCAATAAAGCCCCTCTTTATCTTGCTTACTCTCCACTTTTCTGTGTACCTCATTCTTCTTGGGTGCAGGACAAGAACTTGGGACCTGCTGAATGAGGCTAAAAGAGCTGTAACACAAACAGGGCTGAGACATGCCCCTTGCTCACCTTGTTGCAGGTAAAGAGAAGGAAAGAAGAGCTGCAGCCCTTTGGGGAGCCCAGACCTGGGAGCGCCCCGAGCCAGGGCTGTGACTTTCTCTGCGGTTCCTGGTGTCTCCAGCCTTCTGGGTGCCACCGTGTTCCCTGGTGCCAGCTGTGGATGCTGCTTGTGGTGTTCCTGGTCCAGCTGCAGCCTCACAGAGAAAGAACTGATGCCCATGCTGGCACCTGGAGCTGCGTGCCCTGCTGCAGCCCCTGGCATGTCTGATTGCGCAGTGGCTGGACCCCACACTTGCTCACATACCCCTTGCTACTTCATGCAATCTCCCTTGGCCAGCATAGGATACAGGCCAGTGGCATGAGCCAAGTGTAGCCGGCCAGGCCAAATAGGCGGGATGAGCCCAGCAGGCCCGAGCAAAACTCTGGCACAGGTGCCACCAGCCACAGATGTTTCTGGCCAGAAAAGTGACACCCCCAAAGATTCTGTAACATTGGCATCATAAGAATGATAAATCTTGTGGCTTGGCCTGGTGGCTGATGGAATTGTGTGCTTTAAATGGGTAAATTGTATGGTATATAAATTGTATCTCAAGGGTGTTTAATGTTTTATCACTGGCGAGGTGCGATGACTCATGCCTGTAATTCCAGCATTTTGGGAGGCTGAGGTGGGAGGATTACTTGAGGACAGGAATTTGAGACCAGCCTGGAAAACATAGCCAGACCCCATCTACACAACATTTAAAAATTAGCCAGGCATGGTGGCATGTGCCTGTAGTGCCAGCTAATCAGGATGCTGAGGCAGGAGGATCACTTGAGCCCAGGAGTTTGAGGCCGCAGTGAGCTATAATTACACCACTGCACTTCAGCCTGGGCAGTAGAGTGAGACTCTGTCCCTAATTTAAAAAAAAATGTTGTCTTCTAATTCATGAACATGAAGTGTTTTTCCACTGATTTAGATCTTTAATTTCTTTAATGGCGTTTTATAATTTTCAGAGTATGTTTTGTACTTCTTTTTTTTTTTTGTAAATTATTTCCTTCTGTTATAAATGGAATTCTTTTCTTAGTTTCATTTTGAGATTATTCATTGCAAGTGTATAGACATAACATTGATTTTTGTTTATTGTCCTTGTACCCATCAGTCTTCCTGAACTAATTTTATTCCCATGATTCTTTTTTTTTTTTTTTTAATTTGAGATAGTCTCGCTCTATTCCCCAGGCTGAAGTGCAGTGATGTGATCTTGGCTCACTGCAACCTGCGCCTCCCAGATTCAAGCAATTCTCATGCCTCAGCCTACCAAGTAGCTGGGATTACTGGCACCTGCCACTACGCCCAGCTAATTTTTGTATTTTTAGTAGAGACAGGGTTTTGCCATGTTGGCCAGGCTAGTCTTGAACTCCTGACCTCTGGTGATCCGCCCACCTTGGCCTCCCAAAGTGTTGGGATTACAGGTGTGAGCCACCGTGCCCAGCCTATTCCAATAATTCTTTAGTGGATTCCTTAGGCTCTTCTATGTATGAGATCATGCCATATTCTAATAGGGATAGTTTTATTTATTTATTTATTTTTGAGACAGAGTCTCACTCTGTTGCCCAGGGTGGAGTGCAATGGCGTGACCTCAGCTCACGGCAACGTCTGCCTCCCGGGTTCAAGTGATTCTCCTGCCTCAGCCTCCCTAGTAGCTGGGATTACAGGGATGCGCCACCACACCTGGCTAATTTCTGTATTTTTAGTAGAGACGGGATTTTGCCATGTTGGCTAGTCTGGTCTCGAACTCCTGACCTCAGGTGATCCACCTGCCTCAGCCTCCCAAAGTGCTGGGATTACAGGCATCAGCCACCGCACCTGGCCCTCTAATAGGGATAGTTTCATACCTTCCTTTTAAATACTGATGCCTTTCAATTTTTTTTTTAACATGCATGCTCTGAGTAGAATCCGTAGTGCAAAGTTGAATACAAATGACGAGAGCAGATTTCCTTGCCTTGTTCCTGATCTTAAGGGGGAAAGCATTCAGTCTGTCACCATTAAGTATGATATTACCTACCTGTGGGTTTTTGTAGATTTTAAATTTCCTGTCTTCCTTAATGTATTAGAAATTTTTTTTTTTTTTTTTTTTTTGAGACTGAGTTTTGCTCTTGTTGCCCAGGCTGGAGTGCAATGGGACGATCTTGGCTCACTGCAACCTCCACCTCCTGGGTTCAAGCGATTCTCCTGTCTCCGCCTCCCGAGTAGCTGGGTTTACATGCCACCATGCCCAGCTAATTTTTGTATTTTTAGTAGCAACAGGGTTTCATCTTATTGGTCAAGCTGGTCTCGAACTCCTGACCTCAGGTGATCCGCCCGCCTCAGCCTTTCAAAGTGCTAGGATTACAGGCGTGAGCCACCACACCCAGCCAGAAAAAAGGTATTTTTAAAGAGCTGTTTTAGGTTCATAGCAAAATTGAGCAAAGAGTACAGTGAGTTCCCATATGCCCCTGCTTCTACACATGCACAGCATCTCCCACTATCAGCATTCCGTAAGAGAGTTGTACATTTGTTATATAACATTGGTGAACCTACATTGACATGTCATTATTACCCCAAATGCATAGTTTACGTTAAGGTTTACTCTTGGTGTTATACATTTTAAAGATTTTTGACAAATATATAATGACCTGCATTCAACATTTTGTGGTATCATACAGAATAGTTTCACTGCCCTAAAAATTTCCTGTGCTGTGCCTGTTTCTTCATCCCTTTCTCCCCTGTGAGTACTGGCAGCTACTGATCTTTTTACTTTCTCCATAGTTTTGCCTTTTTCAGATTGTCATAGTTGTAATCATATGTATGTAGCCTTTCCAGACTGGCTTCTTTCACATAGTAATCTGCATTTGTTTCCTCCATGTCTCTTTGTAGCTTGGTAACTAATTTATTTCTAGTGCCGAATAATATTCCATTTTCTGGATGTACTACAGTTTGTTTATCCATTAATCTTCTAAAGGATATCTTGGTTGCTTCCAAGTTTTGGCAGTTATGAATAAAGCTGCTTATAAAGATGTTTATATAAGTAAACGAAGATGTTTATATAAAATAAAGATGTTTATAAACATCTCCATGCAGGTTATTTTGTGGATATATGGTTTCAGCTTCTTTGGATAAATGCCAAGGAGTGTGATTGCTGCTTTATGTATGGTATGCTTAGTTTTGTAAGGAATTGCTAAACTGTTTTCCTGAGTGGCTGTACCATTTTACATTCCCACCAGCAATAAATGAGAGTTTGTTTTGCTCCATACCCTTCTCAGCAGGTTTTGGTATAGTCAGTGTTCTGGATTTTGGCTATTCTAATAGGCGTGTAGGGGTATATTGTTTTAATTTGCAATTCCCTAATGACATACATTGTTGAGCATTTTTTCATGTGCTTATTTGCATCTGTATATCTTTTTTGGTGAGGTGTCTGTTCACATAGGTTTCTTTTTTTTTCCTTTAATATCATGTTGTTATATTATTGTTGAGTTTTAAGCATTCTTTGTAGAGTTTGGATAATTGTCTTTTATCAGATGTGTACTTTGTAAAGATTTTCTCCCAGTCTCTAGCCTGTCTTCTGATTTGAAGTTTTCTAATATTTTGTGGACTTTTGCATCTATATTCATAAGTGATACTTGCCTGTAGTTTTCTCTATTTGTGATTTTTTATATCAGGGCAATACTAGTTTCACAAAATGAGTTGGGAAATGTTGCCTCCTTTTCTGTTTTTTGAAGAGTTTGTGAAGAATTGGTATTAGTCCTTTTTTAAATGTTTGTTATAATTAAATGGTGAGAACATTTGGGCCTTTTCTTTATGGGTAGCTTTTTTTATTGCTGATTTAATCTCATCAGTTGTTACAGATCTATTCACAACTGTTTCTTCTTGAGTCAGTTTTAGTAGTTTGTGTTTTGGAATTTGTTCATTTCATGTAAGTTATTTAATTTTTTGGCATACAGTTGTTCATAGTATTCCTTTATAATCCCTTTATTTCAGTAAGTTTGGTAGTAATGTCCTCTTGTTCATTTCTGAGTCTAGTAACTTGAGTCTTGTTTCTTTTTTTTCTTGGTCAGTCTAGCCTAAAGTTTGTTCATCTTTTCTTCCCCCGCAGGTAAGTTGTTACACAATCCCTAGCAGATTCCAACTTGAATGGCCAAGTTCCTGCTTGATCATCTTTTTAAAGAATTAGTTTTTGGCCAGGTGCCTGTGGCTCATGCCCATAATCTCAGCACTTTGGGAGGCCAAGGTGGGCAGACCACTTGAACCCAGGAGTTAGAGAACAACCTGGCAACATGACGAAACCCCATCTCCACAAAAAATTAGCCGGGTGTGGTGGTGCGCACCTGTAGTCCCAACTACCTGGGAGGCTTAGAGGGGAGGATCACCTGAACCTGGGAGGTTGAGGCTAAAGTGAACCATGATAGCACCTCTGTACTCTAGTATGGACAATGGAGTGAGACCCTATCTCCAAAAAAGAAAAGGAGGAAAAGAAAAAGAACTACTCTTTGGTTTTATTGATTTTTTTTTCCCCTATTGTTTTTCTATTTCCTATTTCATCCGTTTCATGAATTTCTGCCATAATCTTTATTATTTCCTTCTCCTTGATTTTGGTTTAGTTTGCTGTTATTTTCCCAGTATTTTATGGTGAAATGAAATATACTTTATTGGTAGTATGTTTTTTATTTTCAGTGTAATAGTTTAAATTTTCTTCTACTGGGAAATGTCTTGTAATATTTATAAACTGCAACTGGAAATGTGTTTATATCAAAGTAATCTTTATAGAGATTTCATGCTTTATAAGGAGGGGTTAGTATGCAAAAGGAGAGTGATTCTAGTGAAAGAACTCTTCTAGGAATATTTTAATGTGAGTAGTGTGTTAACAATACTGCCAGACTTCATAGTGTGAGAATGGGTTTATGGAGTTATAAGTATCGATGTTCTATTTGATAATGCATCAAAGAGATAAATAATGTTCTTTATTTCTTCTTTTTTAGATAAAATCAGTGGTTCTGGAAGTAACTCTGATATGATGGAAAACAGCAAGGAAGAGGTAAGGATAATTATTTAGAGATATTTGTTAGTTACTGTTAACCGACTAGAGCATATGTCGTTAGATTGCTTCTAGACACATGTATGTGTCGAAGGCTACTGATACCCAGTTGTCATTATGATACTTCAGTTTCGTTGTTTTCCAGTTTGAGAAGGTGTTCATTGTTTCTGTTGTTGTTGTGGTTCACTTCAGCAGTTGACCTAAAGTCAGACAGCTGAAGACTTTCCAACAGATAGATATTTAACTGTCTTTATATTACCCCAGAGGTGTTTGAGGTGGATGTTATGGGCATGAACTTCATGGTTGTGAAATCTCTCAAAACTTGGTATCTAGAGTCTGCTAAGCATTATTATTAGCAACTCATAACAAGGTCCTTTGCCTGATACACAGGTCTACAACTATGGTTTTGGGAAATTTTTACCTATTGTAAAAAAACTGAATCCAGTAAAATATATTGATTATACTGGCAAAATGAGGGTAAGTTTAGTATCTCAAAGCAAGTTGTAGAAGTTACTTCATGCCAGATGTTAGCTTAGAGAATAATGAAACATATTTAGAGCCTTAAAACTCCCTACTTCTGTTGAGATCTGATTACTTCTGCTTCTTTGTTTTGTCTTTGTTGACTGGGGCCATGATCATTTTACAGCAGTGTATCCCCTGCAGCATGTGACAGCAACCATGTGAAAAACGAGAAGTTTAATCTTCAGCCAAGGAAACCTGGCAGTCAATGAGAATTAGTTTTTATTTTTATTTTTTTTTTGCATCTGTGTTCCTTATGTGGTAGATAATTAGTTTTTGGAATTCCTTTTAGAAAAATATTCTAGGCACATAAATAGCATCTCATTATATCCCTGTATTGAAGTTGCTATAGGGAAATAGCTAATTGTAGGGGTGCTGTTTTGAGAGTTTTATTCACTTTTATATTTATGTCTCACATCTAGGGAACTAGCTCTTCAGAAAAATCCAAGTCTTCAGGATCGTCACGATCAAAGAGGTTGGTTGATGTTGAAGGGACAAAAAGTTATTTTCTTTTTCAGGTTATTTTCTGTTTCTAGAACCAAATTTTTTCTGAACGTATGTCAAGCACTATTCTGAGTTAACTATTCTATACAAATATACATATTTAAAAATGATAAGTATAATATAATGAATCCCTTTGTATCTGTCACCTGATTTTAACAATTATTTTTCATTCCAACTTTGAATTTTAAAGGGTTTTTAAAGGATTTATTATGTATTAGTGGCCCTTGCAATATGTAGTTTATTTCATTAGACAATATATGTCTTTGAAAAAGGAGAAAATAATTTTTGAATGCCTTATGAGACAATGGGTTTTTTGAAATTGTCTAGGATGGGGAGTTAGTCATCATAGTTGTAAGTTACAAGGAGAAAAAAGAGTGGTAAAAAACACTTTTTTCTGCTAAATTGTGAAGCCATACATAAAAACTGAAACTATTTTCTAACATAATGTAATTCCCAATATACTGTGCAGTATAATTCTTATTAGAAGTTTGCCGCTTAGTCTATTGGACTTTCATTGTTTCTAAGCAGTGGGAATGTCTCTTAAAAACCAAGCTTGCTTGATATTAATTTATTCTCTAACGTAGTGATTCTTAAAGAAGAGTGTCCTCCAAGGTCTCCCTGGTAGCTTTTTCAGAATGCGTATGCCTTGGTCTTACTCCAGACCTATTGAATCATAATCTTCAGTGATACAGTGTAGACACACATGCTTCCCTAGGTGATTCTGATGTGCTTCCTGGTTGAGACCCACTGCTCAATCTCAACATGTTATTTATGTTCTTTGGGTATTGTTCCAGTTGTCAGAAATGTTCATAATTCTATGAACTTAATTCTTTCATAGGAAACCTTCAATTGTAACAAAGTATGTAGAATCAGATGATGAAAAACCTTTGGATGACGAAACTGTAAATGAAGATGCATCTAATGAAAATTCAGAAAATGATATTACTATGCAAAGCTTGCCAAAAGGTAATGTGTGTTAATTTTTCATGAAGTTAAAGTTGAAATGAATTTTTAAACATCATTTTTATAAAATTGGAACTTGATTACTGTTAGCTATGTACAAAAGACCAAACATGGCATTTTCCTAGTGGTTGTCTAGAAATATATTTGTATGCCAATGATAATGTGTGTTATCGAAGTTAAAAATTTGGAATATTCAGTTAGTTTTGTAAAGAATGAAATCTATTTTTTTCTTTCCATCGAGTTTTAGACAAGGGGCTTTAGTTTCCAAATTATACTTCAATGTGTAAGCAAGTTTAAAAATTTATTATATTAGGTTTTGGTTCAGTCAATGTTAATGTGCCTGCTTTATACAAAAATGTAATGACCGTTCCTGAAAACTTAAAAATCATTTACAGTCTAGTTTAGTCTTATTGCATTCTGAAATTCCCTAAGGCTAGAAGCTGAAGTTAACTATCATAGATAGATTTAGTTGTATTTCTTGCTGTTATCTTTTTAAAAAAACTTTGTCACATACCTCTCAACTGTTGAAGTTCTAACCATAAAACTTTGTTAATAATGGGGGAAAAAGCCAGATGAGTATCTTGGACTCTTCATAGCTCAAATCTGAGAGCAATATAATTGGATGATGAGAATGACAGGGGACTTGGTTCAAAGAGTCAAATTTTGTATTTTTTTCTTTGTTAAATAATATGTTGTAGTCTCTTGGCAGAGTTTTCAAATTCATTCTCATAGATCTTTTACAGCAGTGCTTATTAAACCTTGTTCCCTGTCTATGTTTTTATGACACATTTTCAAATTATGGAAATTTAAAAAATACGGTAGGTAGGAGGGATGGGACTTTCCTTGACTAGGATAAATTAGAAGTTACAAAAGGTGATAAATGAAATGAGGAAAGGAAATTAATGAAAGAAGAGAGGTAGGGGCCTACCACTTACTTAGCTTTGCAAATCATTTATGACAATTTTACATAATGGTTTTGGTGGCCAAGGGCAGAAACAACTAACATGGGAGTCTAAGTCCCGTAGGTGGTGACTTACTTTGGATTTTTACATTCTCAGTGGTTGTCACTGGGAGTGTTTATGATGTAAGAAATAGGAATTCAAACTTTTGTTTTAATGGTACTGTGGAAGAAAGTCAGCATATGATGTTACTAACCTGAACTATGCCTAATTCTGTCAGACCAAAACAAAAACAAACCCATTTCATAAGGTTAAATTTGGGTGTTTATATTATTGTTGTAATATTTATTGAGTATATATAAGTACCAGGCTCTTACAAAATTAACTCCTTTAATCCTCAAAACAACACTGTAAGGTAGTTATTATTTTGCTTGTAGAGATAAAGGAACAAATTCAGAACCCAAGGAACTTTTTCAGCTTTAAATTGAGAAGCTAAGATTTCAACCCAGGTCTGCTTGAATCCAAAGCCTAGTGAGTGCTCTTTTCACTCTGCTGCTTTGCTTCCAATTCTCCCTAGAAGAATCTCTAGGGAGAATTCAGGTTTTTTTTTTTTGTTGTTGTTGTTGTTAATTTAAAATCTTTAGTTCTTTTCAAATGCTGGGGCTTCTCTGAGAGTATATACATGCAATGATTGCTGTGAATAACTTTTTTGGTGGGGATTATTTAATTTTACTACAATCTGTAAAATCTCAATCATCTGTGTCCTCTCCCCACACCCTTTCAGAGACTCAGAAACTCATTTACCAACTAGATGTTATAACTTGTCAAAATTTGCTTGTTGAGTAACATAGAGCCATGTTTCAGAGAAAGCCCCTGGCGACTACCTGCTTTTTCTTCCTTGATTGTTGCCGATGATAGCCAGTTACTAAGCCAAGCAATGTAGGTAAACATTGAGACCTAAACCCTTTTTACTATGCCTGTCTTATTTGCTCTTGAGAGAACTAATGAAAACTTAAATCGACAGCCTCTCTCCTCAATTCACATGTTTTATAGTTAAGGAAGGACATTCTTTCTAAAATATTAACATAGGGATCAACAAATGATCTCATTCTACAATTTATTGTCAGGGTACTTTAGCTAAAGTATCTTAATCTCTAAAAACTCTTTAAGGACTTTACAGAGTACTGAAGCTTTGACATACCAGTTGGGAAATGCTGCAGAATAGATACAGGAGTAATAGAATGAACTTCATTTCTCCCACCAATACCCCTCCCTTGCAGTATAAAACTACCCTTAAAAATCTTTCTGAGTTTATGATTTGGATTATGAAAATAGGATGTCTTTAAAAATTTTTTCCCTCTGAACCATATATTTTATGAATTCTTTATGGAACTTAGCATAGATGTTCATATTCATAACAGCTTTTGTGATAGGCACTATAAAAATTCAGAACTGGGTTGAGGCTTTCTATTTGATTCACACATTTCTTTTTTAATCACGCCATAATACCTCCCTTTCCTGTTTTTATGAACTATATTTCAACAAATAAACTGATTGTTGACACCTGGCCCTTATACTATTTCCCTGTTTTATTTACTTTTGTGAGGTCCTTATACCAATATCTAAAGCTTGAAAGAAACAAACTATGTACCAGCAATGTTGGCTTTATCTGAACTGAAGTCTTGTACTTCACTTGCACATTTAATATGTGTAATGGTTTTTTAAATGAAATCATTCTAGGTACAGTGATTGTACAGCCAGAGCCAGTGCTGAATGAAGACAAAGATGATTTTAAAGGGCCTGAATTTAGAAGCAGAAGTAAAATGAAAACTGAAAATCTCAAAAAACGCGGAGGTAAATACAAGTGAAAATGAAACATGAATTTAAATTGCTGTTTATGACCATATTGGAAAATCTGATGTGCTTACTAAAAATACCTCCACTTTTCTGCCTTTTGTTTATTAAAAGCACTACTTAAATATAACTTCTGTTTCTCTCTGAGCTCTGAAGCAGGAAAGGTTAAACACTTTATCAAAACACCTTTGCCTTCAGTGGCTATTAAGTTATCTCAAGAAGCTTAGCATTTCCTTCTTCCACATGTTCTATAATACATATATGCCATAATACTATGTTTCCCCCCCAACCCTAAAAGAATTTTAGATTTATGCAAAATCTTGTCTGTGGCCTCCAGGTAACTTTATATATAGTTAGAGTTGCATAGAGTGACATACATCTGCATTAGTATTAGTTGGGGTATTATAAATGCAAGTCCCTTGACTCCACTCCTCACAAATTAGAATTTCTGTTGATGAGGTCAAGAATGTACCCCAGTTTGTGTACACTGAAGTTTCAGATCCATTAATCTAAGAACAGCAACATGGACATAAGTAGGAAGGAGTAGGGAGCTAGAGCTGATAACCCTCCCTCTGTCTGCCAGAGGCGCCTCTCCCTTTGTCTGTCTATCCTCCCTTAAACACACAAACGGTGGGGAGTGGTGGCTCACACCTGTAATACCAGCACTTTAGGAAGGCAAGGCAGGAGGATTACTTGAGTCCTGGAGTTCGAGACCTGCTTGGTCTATATGGTGAGACCCCATATCTACAAAAAATAAAAATATCAGCTGGACATAGTGGCGTATGCCTGTAGTCCTAGCAACTCTGGGGGCTGAGGTGGGAGGCTCACGTGAGCCCAGGTGATCAAGGCTGCAGTGAGCCGTGATTGTACCACTGCACTGCAGCCTGGATGACAGAGTCAGACCCTGTCTCAAAAAAATTAACACACATGCATACACACACACATACACACACACACACACACTCTCTCTCTCTCTCTCTCAATATTGGCTAACCATCTATAAAAAGTTTGTATTTATTTAGAAATGTATGGTAGTGGACTATGTGTCCCACTTGTTTGTGTGTGATTCTTAGATGGTGTGTATATATATTTTGGGGCAGCTTAACAGAGCCAGAATTCATAACTGTAAAAGGAATGAATCTCCAAATGATAGAACATGACACTAAATTTCTAAGTAGAAGTGTAGTGAAAGCATATCCATTTAATATTGATCAGATTATATAATTGTGAAATTATAGTGAAGCTCTTATATTGGTGAAATTTTTGTGTGGATTTTTATTTTAATGCTATGATTATCTTGATGGAACCAGTAAAATATATCTATACTTATAAAATGTTACATATATTTATTGTCAGATTAAATAATTTGTAAGGTTGTTGGCAAAAATAAAGGAAATAGTGTTTAGTCTTTTGTCCACAAAGGGGTAGTCAACTCTTTTTGAGCATAAGGAATCTTTCTGAGACTCTAGTTCATAGTAGGGAAACTGCCATTGCAGCAACAGAGCTCATTAAAGCTAAGGTAGTAGTCTTAAAATTTAAGAGAATCCTCAATTAGAAAGTGATGGTAAAGATCAGTAGTAAGAGTTTCTTTCCTCTGATCATAGGTTCTCTAGAGAAGACAAATAACTAAGTGTTCTGCATTGTGTACACTTAGTGTACAGAGTGTCTAAGTGGTGTTTTTTTGGGAAGGGACCCTGGAGCAGTCAATGTCTGAAATGTGGATAAGGGCTGAAAGAATAAAAGAACCACTGTTGTTGATGAGGGTATTCCTAGTGCTACTTTGGTATGCTGCTGGCATTTGGTCTCAGCTGATAAGTTTCAGGAACATTTTATTGAATGTTCTGTGTAGGAATGTTTTGGTATCACGCTTAAGGGAATACATAACATTTATAGCTATCAGTAGCACTTAAATCTTTCATGCCTATTTTCATCTTAATGATTTGTTACATTTTTAAGCTGTCAGAAATCACACAGGAAATTTAACACTAGGTTTACTTTATATACACATATATAGATAAATTGGTGATCTGAAATGCTGAATTGGTGTAGATAATATTTAAATTTTTTAAGAAAGCTAGTTCCAAAATTGAAGCCTAATGTAGGAAACTGTCAAGAATGTAAACTTTATATACAAAGTCTTATACTGATTTGGAATAATATTATAACACAAAGATATGGCTAAAGTTAACATTTCAGGAGCGGATTTTTTTAAAAAAAAATTTCAGTATCATACCCTGTTTTGACATTCTTTTCCCAGTTTTAATTGTTAGAAAGTATATTTTACACCTAACTTTTTTACATGACACAATAATTTTGTTCTCTTTAAAACCATTAAAATGTATTGAGCTCAGAAATGAAAATGCCTCTTTTTCATTTATACCCTGTGTTACAATTTTAAATATATTTCATAACTAAAAATAAAAAATTTAAACGTGTACAGCAACAAGTACATAAAGTAACATTTCAACATTTTACCATATTTGCTTCAGATCTCACTTAAGTAAAATATTGGTTCAGTCCTACTCTCATCCATTTCCCCTTCTTCCCACCCCACAGGTAATGATTATCTTGAAGTTTTATGCATGTGCATGTGTGTGCATGTTTTTCTATGTTTTTTATATATGTATTCATAAAACATTTTTCATTTAAAAATATAACAAAATAATATGCTGTATATATCATTTGGGAACGTTTTTCATTTAACATTGTTTTTGAATTGTATTCATGTCAGTAAATGTACATCTAGTTTGCTTATTTTTCACTGCTCTATAGAATTATGTGGTATCAATAAGTCACTATTCATTTCCCGCATAGGAAGCTATTCCCAATTTTTCATTTTCTAATTTTCTAATTAGTGCTGTGGTGAATATCCTTATATTTGATTCCTTGTACACATGTGGGAGAAAATCTCCAAAGAATTACCTAGTTTTGTTTAATTCTTGAGTGATATATGCACCAAAGCACACAGAAGATGCTTAGTAAGCATTACTTAACATTGGATGAACATTCAGATTCTACATTTTATTTATCTTGTTAGTTTATCTGAATGGAATAATTATTTGAAATGAAAAAGTATGCTGTGGTGTATTTGTTTCTGTTAAAACGAATACAGAATATATGAATACCCAGGATCAAACTGGAGTTTGTAAATAATGTGATTATAATAAATTAGGCTTGTAATACCTGCTATTAGGTAGGATGAGGTGGGAGGATTGCTTGAGCTCAGGCGTTTGAGGCTACAGTGACTTGTGATTGTGCCATTGTACTCCAGTCTGGGTGATGCACTGAGACCACATCTTTAAAATTAAAAAATAAATAAATAAAAATTTTAGCAACATAAATAGTAAACCTTCAAGTTTACTTTTATCTTCTAAAACAGTATGATGGTGTTCTTAAACTTTAAAACTTTTAGCTTCTGGCTAGGTGTAGTGACTCACACCTGTAATCCCAGCACTTTGGGAGGCTGAGGCCAGAAGATTACTTGAGCCCAGGAGTTGGAGACCAGCCTGGGCAACACAGTGAGACCCAGTCTCTACAAAGAATTAGCCAGGTGTAGTGGTGTCTGCCTGTAGTCCCAGCTACTCAGAAGGCTGAGGTAGGAGGATTGATTGAGCCTGGGAGGTAGAGGCTGCAGTGAGCTGAATTTGCACCATTGCATTCCAGCCTAGGTGACAGAGTGAGCTCTAGCTCTTAAATTTTTAAAAAAGTTTTTACAAATAAAAATATTCATGATAATATTTGGGTCCATAGTGCTTTGGACCTTAAACCTAATAGAAACCCAAAAGAGAAAATTAAAAGGGTGAGAAATATATGTGATGTTTTGTTTTTTATTTAAGTATGGTGCCAATTTGTTTTTTAGTTGTCTCCTTTTTATTTGTGAATGTAAGCATTTTGAGTGGCTTCTTCTGAATTATAATCTACCATCTTATTTTGATCAAGGTCTTGGTTGCACATCAGGATCATCTTTGAAACTTTAAGAAAATGTCTGAGAGGTTTTAATTCAGTGGTTTAGGGGTGGGAATGGCTGTTTTTAAAAAGGTTCTTCAGATGACTCTAATGTTTAGCTCAGGGTGTGAAACACTGCCTTAGCAGAACTAGGGACAAGTAGGAGGCTGGAGAGGTTTCTGTAGGTTTTCTTCAGGCTGTTTTTCAGGGGACAGTACAGAATGGGACTCTGCCTTTTACCCCTAGTTGTTCTGATGTTTTGCTGCCAAAATAGATATACTTGCAATATCTTGTTTGTCTTTATTTGAAAATAGTTGACAGTGTTGGTATGGAGTGGATAGTGGAGTACACATAGAAAAAAGGCAGGTTAATGACAATTATGGATAGTGTTGAAGTAAATATTGGGAAGGAAATTGGTAATATCATAAAATTACCAAGTTTTTACATACCATATTGATAGGATCTGTGCAGACAATTCCACTTTGAGAATAAAAACCTTTATGGCATACTTAAGTATAGGATTGCAAAAGAATGTGTTCCATATATGTTACTTCCCTGTTCTGTAAGGACTGATACTGAATTTATTTGCAAAGCAATAATAAAAAAGAGCTCTTGGCCCCTAGTTTTAGAAATTTTTGTGGGTTCTCTTAATGTTATTTCGAGTTGTAAAAAATGGCATTTGCATCTGTAAAAGGAAACAATTAGGATTTGTAACTTGGAATTTGCCAAGGTTGTCATGTGCTTAGTAAGTCGATAAAATATTAACCTTTTTTTACTTGTATCCAAGATGCCATTTTTTTCTAAGGATTATGAGGTATTTCATTTCTAATACAAAAGTTACAAAATGCTGACTAAAGTAAATATCTTTTTCTTTGTGTAAATGTGTGAATAATAGTCACTCCTTTCTCCTAGAAGATGGGCTTCATGGAATTGTGAGCTGCACTGCTTGTGGACAACAGGTCAATCATTTTCAAAAAGATTCCATTTATAGACACCCTTCATTGCAAGTTCTTATTTGTAAGGTACGTAATGATCTGTTGATATTTCATGCCATAAATATTTGAATGCTTACCATATACCAGGCCTTTGAGGGCACAGTCTTGAAGAAAGATGGAAATGGTATCTGCCCTTGGAAGACTTCTATTGTAGTGAGGAAGATAGACATACAAAGCCTAAATGTCATGATAGGGGAGATACTGTGATTATGGGAGCACACAGGAAGCCTGTGTAAATATGATTTGGGTCGGATGGCTTTCTAGCGGAAAGGTGATATGTGAAATATGAATAAGAATTAGCCTGGTAAGTGAGATTGGTTCATCATGTTCTGGGAAGAGGCAACATGGTATTTAGATACTGGTAGTTGAGGGAGAGGTTGGTGTGTTTGAAAATCTCAAGAGTGGATGTGTGTAAATGTTTGTGTTTTATAATCTTTCCCCTTATATATCCTACTTCCCCAAATGTAAACTATCTATGTGGAGCAGGGTTTTGACGTAACTTGGAGATAATAGAATTAAAAATGTTTACATATGTAACAAACCTGCACGTTATGCACATGTACCCTAGAACTTAAAGTATAATAATAAAAAAAAATGTTTTTTATGTGTTGATTATAGTTTTAACGGTCTGTGCCACATTTTTGTTAGTAATACCTTGGAGTTAATTTTAAATATCTATAAATGTGGGCCTGGCACGGTGGCTCATGGTTGTAATCCTAGCACTCTGAGAGGCCGAGGCTGGTGAATCACCTGAGCTTAGGAGTTCGAGACCAGCCTGGCTAACGTGGTGAAACCCCATCTCTACTAAAAATACAAAAAATTAGCCGGGCATGGCGGGTCCCTGTAATCCCAGCTACTTGGGAGGCTGAGGCAGAAGAATCGCTTGAACCTGGGAGGTGGAGGTTGCTGTGAGTCAAGATTGCACTATTGCATTCCAGCCTGGGCAACAAGAGCAAAACTTCCTCTCAGTAACTACCTACCTTCCTATAAATGTCATGGTTATGGTTTTCTTAACTCATATTCCTGCTAAGATTAATCCTATGTTAGTTTGTTTCCCAATAAAAAGCTGCCTTTGAAATGCAGTGGCAGGCCATGTTTTCCTTGGAATTCTAGCTCTAGATCTTTTCTTGAATGAATTTTTGATAGATTCAGACATGCTTAAATGAACTGTACTTTGTTCTTTAGCAATTCGTATCCCTCCTTTCCTTGAATTCAGTTCAGCAGGGGCCTATCTAGGGTATGTATTAGAGAGTTTCATTTTAAATTTTGACAGTAGAATCTAATATTGCTGGATTTGTGACATATATTTGCCTTTCTGTTTTCTTGCCTATATGATTGTCTTTTTTCAAGAACCAGTCTGTTGAGCCTAGGCCATTTCACTCTGTAGTTTGTATCAGTGAGCACCTTTTCCCTTTCTGCAGTCCCACTGGAAAGACTTTGAAGTCAGTCAAACTTGGATTTGAATAACAGCTTTGCCTCTTACTAGTTGTATGACTTTAGATTTATTTACGTATTAATGAAAGCCTCATAATACGTCCTACCTTGCATGGTAGGTATTTCGATATTTAGAGATAATATAGATTAATTCTTTTGCTGTATGTATAGTAGCTGTTTGTATATGGTGGCTATTAAAATTGCTAAGTACCCACATCTAATACATTTTTATGTAGAGCTTTAGTAGCTAGTTGTATGAGACCAGAAATTAGCTTTACTAAAATCTTTTATAAACTTTGTTTTTTTGGTTTGTTTTTGAGATGGAGTCTTGCCCTGTTACCCAGGCTGGAGTGCGGTGGCACAATCTTGGCTCACGGCAGCATCCACCTGGGTCAAGCGATTCTCCTGCCTCAGCCTCCCGAGTAGCTGGGATTACAGGTGCCCGCTACCACACCTGGCTAATTTTTGTATTTTTAGTAGAGACGGGGTTTTACCCTGTTGGCCAGGCTGGTCTTGAACTCCTGACCTCAAGTGATCCACCCACCTCAGCCTCCCAAAGTGCTGGGATTACAGGCATGAGCCACCGCACCCAGCCAAAAATCTTTTATAAACTTTTAAATAAGGAATAGTGGTACTTGAGTGTATGGAAATCTATTTCAAGGCATTAATTCTTGAGACTTGAGATAGTTAGATGTCTGTACAATACAGACATTGGATAGTGGGTAGCAGTGTTTTTGTTTGTTTGTTTTTGTTTTTTTTTTTTGTTTTTTTTTTGTTTTTTTTTTTTGAGTTTTATTCTGTTGCCAGGCTGGAGTGCAATGACGTGATCTTGGCTTACTGCAACCTCCGCCTCTGGGTTTAAGTGAGTCTCCTGCCCCAACCTTTAGAATAGCTGGGATTGCAGGCGTTTGCCACCATGCCCGGCTAATTTTTGTATTTTTAGTAGAGACTGGGTTTCGCCATGTTGGCCAGACTGGTCTTGAACTCCTGACCTCAGGTGATCCACCCTCCTCATCCTCCCAAAGTGCTGGGATTATAGGCATAGGCTACTGTGCCCGGCTGGGGTAGTACAGTGTTTTTGCTTTGAGTCTCTGAAACATGCACACATACTCCTTTTTTTTTTTTTTTTAAATTGTTTTTATTTTTAAAATTTTTGTGGGTTCTTAGTAGGTGTATATATTTATGGCGTACATGAGATGTTTTAATACAGGCATGTGATGTAAAATAAGTACATCGTGGAAAATGGGGTATCTGTCCCCTCAAGCATTTATCCTTTGAGTTACAAGCAATCTAATTATATTCTTTAAGTTATTTAAAAATGTACAATTAAGTTGCTATTGACTGTAGTCATCCTATTGTGCTATTAAATAGTAGGTCTTATTCTTTGTATTTTTTTGTACCTGTTGACCATCCCCACCTCCTCCCTATCCCCTCACTACCTTTCCCAGCTTCTTGTAACCATCCTTCGTGACATCCTTCATTAGTTCATCCATGAGTTCATTTGTTTTGAGTTTTAGATCCCACTTATAAGTGACAACATGCAATGTTTGTCTTTCTGTGCCTGGCTTATTTCACTTAATATAATGATCTCCAGTTCCATCCATGTTGTTGCAAATGACGGGATCTCATTCTTTCTTATGACTGAATAGTACTCCATTGTGTATATGTATCGCATTTTATTTATTTATTTATTTATCTGTTGATGGACACTTAGGTTGCTTCCAGATCTTTGCTATTGTAAACAGTGGCCCAACAATCATAGGAGTGCCAGTATCTCTTTGATAAACTCATTTCTTTTCTTTTGTGTATATACCCAGCAGGTGGATGGCTGGGTATCTCAATTTTTAGTTTTTTTGAGGAAACTCCAAACTGTTTTCTATAGTGATTGTATTCATTTACATTCCTACCAACAGTACACAAGGGTTCCTTTTTCTCCACATCCTTGCCAGCATTTGTTATTGCCTGTCTTTTGGATATAAGCCATTTAAACTGGGGTGAGATGATATCTTATTATAGTTTTGATGAACATTTCTCTGATAATCAGTGATGGTGAGCAGTTTTTCATATGTCTATTTGTCATTTGTATGTCTTCTTTGGAGAAATGTCCAGTCTAATCTTTTGCCTATTTTTTGATTGGATTATTTGATTTTTTTCCTATAGAATTGTTGGAGCTCTTTATATATTGTGGTTATTAATCCATTGTCAGATGGGCACTTTGCAAAATGTTCTCCCATTCTGTGGGTTGTCTTTTCATTTTGTTGATTGTATCCTTGCTGTGCAGAAGCGTTTTAACTTGATGTGATCTCATTTGCCAATTTTCGCTTTGGTTGCCTGAACTTGTGTGATATTGCTCAATAAATCTTTGCCCATACCAGTGTTCTGGAGATTTTCCCCAGTGTTTTTAATTACTTAAAAAAGTAAAGTTTTTGTCCTTTATGAATGCTATCAATTTTGAATTAAATTTCCCCTTCCTCTTTTCTTTTAATAGAATTGCTTTAAGTATTACATGAGTGATGATATTAGCCGTGACTCAGATGGAATGGATGAACAATGTAGGTAGGTAATATAGATGAGCTAACATTCAGTGTTTCCTACTTTTGGGAGGAATTGTTACATAATCTTTTATGAGGTTTGTCTTTCATAGTATCATCATTGATGTCTTTAATGAAAGGTTGTTATTTTCTATCAAACCCTAGGTTTATGTCTAGTTTAAGTTTCTAGTAAAGAATAAGCAGATGACATAAATTACTACTAAAATTACTTGGAGTAAAATTTAAATCGCATTATAACAAAGAGATTAAAATGAGTTTTGTTGCGAATAGTGTTTATTTTTATTTTTTTACCTATCTTTTCAGTTTCCTGAAAGAAGGGAATAATGTTTTAATCTTTAAAACATTTCAGATGGTGTGCAGAAGGTGGAAACTTGATTTGTTGTGACTTTTGCCATAATGCTTTCTGCAAGAAATGCATTCTGCGCAACCTTGGTCGAAAGGAGTTGTCCACAATAATGGATGAAAACAACCAATGGTATTGCTACATTTGTCACCCAGAGCCTTTGTTGGACTTGGTCACTGCATGTAACAGCGTATTTGAGAATTTGGAACAGTTGTTGCAGCAAAATAAGAAGAAGATAAAAGTTGACAGTGAAAAGAGTAATAAAGTATATGAACATACATCCAGATTTTCTCCAAAGAAGACTAGTTCAAATTGTAATGGAGAAGAAAAGAAATTAGATGATTCCTGTTCTGGCTCTGTAACCTACTCTTATTCCGCACTAATTGTGCCCAAAGAAATGATTAAGAAGGCAAAAAAACTGATCGAGACCACAGCCAACATGAACTCCAGTTATGTTAAATTTTTAAAGCAGGCAACAGATAATTCAGAAATCAGTTCTGCTACAAAATTACGTCAGCTTAAAGCTTTTAAGTCTGTGTTGGCTGATATCAAGAAGGCTCATCTTGCATTGGAAGAAGACTTAAATTCAGAGTTTCGAGCGTTGGATGCTGTAAATAAAGAGAAAAATACCAAAGAGCATAAAGTCATAGATGCTAAGTTTGAAACAAAAGCACGAAAAGGAGAAAAACCTTGTGCTTTGGAAAGGAAGGATATTTCAAAGTCAGAAGCTAAACTTTCAAGAAAACAGGTAGATAGTGAGCACATGGATCAGAATGTTCCAACAGAGGAACAAAGAGCAAATAAAAGTACCGGTGGTGAACATAAGAAATCTGATAGAAAAGAAGAACCTCAGTATGAACCTGCCAACACCTCGGAAGACTTAGACATGGATATTGTGTCTGTTCCTTCCTCAGTTCCAGAAGACATTTTTGAGAATCTTGAGACTGCAATGGAAGTTCAGAGTTCAGCTGATCATCAAGGGGATGGCAGCAGTGGAACTGAACAAGAACTGGAGAGTGCATCTGTAAAATTAAATATTTCTTCAAAAGACAACAGAGGAGGTATTAAATCAAAAACTACAGCTAAAGTAACAAAAGAATTATATGTTAAACTCACCCCTGTTTCCCTTTCTAATTCCCCAATTAAAGGTGCTGATTGTCAGGAAGTTCCACAAGATAAAGATGGCTATAAAAGTTGTGGTCTGAACCCCAAGTTAGAGAAATGTGGACTTGGACAGGAAAACAGTGATAATGAGCATTTGGTTGAAAATGAAGTTTCATTACTTTTAGAGGAATCTGATCTTCGAAGATCCCCACGTGTAAAGACCACACCCTTGAGGCGACAGACAGAAACCAACCCTGTAACATCTAATTCAGATGAAGAATGTAATGAAACAGTTAAGGAGAAACAAAAACTACCCGTTCCAGTGAGAAAAAAGGATAAGCGGAATTCTTCTGACAGTGCTATAGATAATCCTAAACCTAATAAATTGCCAAAATCTAAGCAATCAGAGACTGTGGATCAAAATTCAGATTCTGATGAAATGCTAGCAATCCTGAAAGAGGTAAGCAGGATGAGTCACAGTTCTTCTTCAGATACTGATGTTAATGAAATCCATACAAACCATAAGACTTTGTATGATTTAAAGACTCAGGCGGGGAAAGATGATAAAGGAAAAAGGAAACGAAAAAGTTCTACATCTGGCTCAGATTTTGATACTAAAAAAGGCAAATCAGCTAAGAGCGCTATAATTTCTAAAAAGAAACGACAAACCCAGTCTGAGTCTTCTAATTATGACTCAGAATTAGAAAAAGAGATAAAGAGCATGAGTAAAATTGGTGCTGCCAGAACCACCAGAAAAAGAATTCCAAATACAAAGGATTTTGACTCTTCCGAAGATGAAAAACACAGCAAAAAAGGAATGGATAATCAAGGGCACAAAGGTTTGAAGACCTCGCAAGAAGGATCGTCTGATGATGCTGAAAGGAAACAAGACAGAGAGAATTTCTCTTCAGCAGAAGGCACAGTTGATAAAGACACGACCATCATGGAATTAAGAGATCGACTTCCTAAGAAGCAGCAAGCAAGTGCTTCCTCTGATGGTGTCAGTAAGCTTTCTGGGAAAGAGGAGAGTTTTACTTCTTTGGATGTCAGAAAAGTTGCTGAAACTAAAGAAAAGAGCAAGCATCTCAAAACCAAAACATGTAAAAAAGTACAGGATGGCTTATCTGATATTGCTGAGAAATTCCTAAAGAAAGACCAGAGTGATGAAACTTCTGAAGATGATAAAAAGCAGAGCAAAAAGGGAGCTGAAGAAAAAAAGGAAATTTCAGACTTTAAGAAAAAAGTAATTAAAATGGAACAACAGTATGAATCTTCATCTGATGGCACTGAGAAGTTACCTGAGCGAGAAGAAATTTGTCATTTTCCTAAGGGCATAAAACAAAATAAGAATGAAACAACTGATGGAGAAAAGAAAAGTAAAAAAATAAGAGAGAAAACTTCTAAAAAGAAGGATGAATTATCTGATTATGCTGAGAAATCAACAGGGAAAGGAGATAGTTGTGACTCTTCAGAGGATAAAAAGAGTAAGAATGGAGCATATGGTAGAGAGAAGAAAAGGTGCAAGTTGCTTGGAAAGAGTTCAAGGAAGAGACAAGATTGTTCATCATCTGATACTGAGAAATATTCCATGAAAGAAGATGGTTGTAACTCTTCTGATAAGAGATTGAAAAGAATAGAATTGAGGGAAAGAAGAAATTTAAGTTCAAAGCGAAATACTAAGGAAATACAAAGTGGCTCATCATCATCTGATGCTGAGGAAAGTTCTGAAGATAATAAAAAGAAGAAGCAAAGAACTTCATCTAAAAAGAAGGCAGTCATTGTCAAGGAGAAAAAGAGAAACTCCCTGAGAAGAAGCACTAAAAGGAAGCAAGCGGACATTACATCCTCATCTTCTGATATAGAAGATGATGATCAGAATTCTATAGGCGAGGGAAGCAGTGATGAACAGAAAATTAAGCCCGTGACTGAAAATTTAGTGCTGTCTTCACATACTGGATTTTGCCAATCTTCAGGTATGCAAAAATAAATAAAAAATTCATAATTTGTACTTTCCCCCTCTTGAATTACTACATTGTTTAATTTTCCCTGAAGCTAATCAAATTTAGGGTTACTAAGGAGAATACCACTTAAAATTATTTAGGAGTTTATTAAAAAAAACATTTCCCCATTTATTTTTCTACTGCCATTGGAAGATATTTTGAACATCGCTAGTATTCAGTATCAGGGATCCCAAATTTGTTGAGTAAATGACAAAATTTCTTTATCAATATTTAGTGCTTTTCTCTAGAGTAATGAGCAGTAGTTTATGAAGGAAAAGCGATTGGTACCAGTGGTTCAGTAGCTATTTATTTATATAATGGAAGTGAATCCTTGGTACTGGTATGACACGGTGTGTCAAAATTTTAACTGCCATACATATGGCTTTTTAAGTTTGAACAGATAACTTTGTGTCTTATGAAATTCCCTTTAATTATTTTTAATTTACCTAATTAAAACCCTTTGTTGGTGCTTATTAACTAGTTTCTAATGACATGAACAGACGTTTTTCTTTTAAAAACACTGACAAAATAAAGGAAGGAAGAAAATCCAAACATTAGCTGGATTAGCCTACCCTGATGAGGTAGAGTACTAGGAACATTAAAGTTTGGGTCAGCTGGTGAATAAAAATATTCTTAGGAATTAATTAAAATTAATCTTTAAAAATTTATGAAAAATAATTTTAAAAAGAGGTTTTTATTATTAAAGTTACTTTAAAAATCAGTTGTATAATAAATGTGTATTGGTCATTTGTCTTTTTTTTTTAGTCAGTAAGACCTGTCAGTTAACTATGGATACTCAGAATTTATTTAAAAATTTTTTTGAAGTGGGTTTTACATAAAATTGTATTTCCAACATAGGTAGAGTTAAAAAATTTTTCCTTTCAGTTCTTATGTTACAGTTTTCAATTTATCCCAATTGGATTTTAATGGAATTAATTTGAATCTTGGCTATTTTTTAAATTTAAATTTTTAATTTTGTAGAGATGAAGTCTTGCTATGTTACCCAGGCTGGTCTTGAACTCCTGGCATCAAGCAATCCTTCCACCTTGGCCTTCCAAAGTGTTGGAATTACAGGCATGAGCTACTGTGCCCAGCAAAATCTTGTTTTTTAAATAAAACTTTTCATTTCTTTTATGGAGTACTTATGACTTGACTTGAAAACCACATGTGATATGCATGGTGTGTGCTTCAGTTGAATGCTCTGCTGTATCGGATGACTAGATGGAGCTCTGTTTGTGTGGCTATTGTAATTCAAGTTCGCAGTTTCTTACCTGAAATGCTTGGGGTCTATTGTGTTTCAGAATTTACAACTTTTTGTCTTTTAGAAAAATAATAGAGAGCAGTTACTATATATTTTATAAAAGCCCCAGTGGGGCCTGATGCAACACCAGATAATCAAACACAGTATTTCTGCAGCAAAACATTTGAAGATTCACATGTTTTCTTCATGTGAATAAGCAGTTTAGAACAGGTTTTGCTGCCAGATTGTCTTTGGTACCCTCTTACAGAAACTTTCCGTTTTGAGAGTGTTTTAGATTTCAAAATTATGTATAAGGGATTATGGACTTATATTAAAAATACAGAATCTAATAGTTACTTTGATGTCAAATCAATGTTTTAGTTGTTAGGTTAGCTGTGAAAATCCTTATTAAGGATTAGAGTTTAAGAATAATAAATGGTGTTTAAAAATTTAGTTAAAAATCCATTAAAAATTATATGTCACAACTAATTTTATTTCTGGTTTTATTTATTTGGATCTTCTCTCTTTTTTTCTTAGTATGGCTAATTTTAAACTTTGGAAAATTGGTTTCTGTGATTAAACAGTTTCACTGGTGAAATCAATATGTTTGATTTCAAGTATTTTACTACTTTTCTTTCTCAAGATCTCACTTGATTTATTGATACCTATGAAAGTATTACACACCTCTCATGTTGAGAATTATTAATTTTTGGTGTAATAATTAATATGCATTCATTAGGCCTTAAGAAGGGATGGTGATATATGGCAAATACTCAATTGATGCATCTCCTGATAATTACTTATCTCAGCACTGATCTAGATCACTGTGTTCCATTTTGATTTATTTAACTTTGATCTGAAGGACAAATAGGCTGATGGGGAGGTAAACTTCCTGAGGTGTGTATCAAGAGAAACTTTGAGAATCTGTTACTTCAGCAAATGCCAATCCTTCAACTCCTTGGTGAAATATGCCTTGTTGAGATTTTCTTTACCCTGCATATTTTTGGGGGCTAAGCTGATTATTTGGGATGAAATAAGAAAGAAGATAAATTTGTTAGGGAATTTAACCTGTCAAAAATGGGGCCTTGTCAATAGAAACAAGTAGAATAGAATATGAGTGCCTTGAAAATAAGCACTGTGTAAAAAGTTCTGTTTTTAAAGATAAGTTTGTGTGTGAGCCAATGTTACGATATTCCTTCAGAATTTACTTACATGCTTATATAAGCATGCTGAATTTATGTACTCCTCTGTCTAACTTAATTTTAGGTTACAGTTTTAGAAGGTTAAAACAAAAACCCTGCCCCCTATTGAGTTTAGAGGATTCCAGTTTATTTGCAGTATTTGGGTATCATATTACAGCTACAGTATTTTCCTAGAAATTGGGGCTTGGTAATGGCATGAATAACCAAGATGAAGAACATGGTCCTAGGAGATTGCAGTTTAATGCAAGACAGACATAGAGAAATCATTAAAAAAGGTAATAGAAGAAAGATATAAAACTAGATTGGGGCCTGTAATCCCAGCACTTTGGGAGGCCAAGGTGGGCGGATCATCTGAGTTCAGTAGTTCGAAACCAGTCTGGCCAACATGGTGAAACCCCATCTCTACTAAAAATACAAAAAAATTAGCCGCGTGTGGTGGCACACACCTGTAATCCCAGCTACTTGGGAGGCTGAAGCAGGAGAATCACTTGAACCCAGGAGATGGAGAGTGCAGTGAGCCGCGATCATGCCACTGCACTTCAGCCTGGGCAACAGAGCGAGACTCCGTCTCAAAACAAAAACAACGACAGTCTATAATGGGGCTACACAATAAATAGCAAGTGAGATATTTAAATATTTGGGGAAATACGTAGAAGAATAGTTGGCATTTGAACCTCAAAGGATAGGTCAGATTTTGAAAGGTGTAGTAAAGAGGGAGTGACAGTGCTAATTATATTTCATTTGAAGATTGGTCTGTTTGGATGAGATATTTATTGTGAGTTTGCTGGGATATTATGAAATCTCTTCTCTCTCTCTTTTTTTTTTTTTTTTGAGTTGAAGTCTCACTCTGTCACCCAGGCTGGAGTTCAGTGGCACAATCTCGACTCACTACAACCCCTGCTCACTGCAACCTCCGCCTTCTGGGTTCAAGCAATTCTCGTGCCTCAGGCTCCCGAGTAGCTGAGATTACAGGCACATGCCACCACACCGGCTAAGTTTTGTATTTTTAGTAGAGACGAGGTTTCTCCATATTGGCCAGGCTGGCCTCGAACTCCTGACCTCAAGTGATCTGCCCGCCTCAGCCTCCCAAAGTGCTGGCATTACAGGCTTCAGCCACCATGCCTGGCCTTATTTAGTGTATTTCTATCCTGAGCCTGTAGGTGTCTGTTTTCTTTATAGATTTTTTTTCCTCCATTTCTCTTCAACATTTTATTGTGAAAAACATTGAAGTATACATCAAAGCATCTACCATTAATATTATACTGTATTTTCTTGATAACATATCTATATATCCTTCTGTCTATCCATCAGTGTATTTTTTTTTGCCTTTTTAGCTTTTCATTTTGCATAATTATAAATCCACAAGAATTTGTAAAAAAATAAGAAATACAGGGAGGTCTCAGATACACTTCACTTAGTTTCCCTCAAGGGTAACATCTTGTAACTGTAGTACAGTGTCAAAACCAGAAAACTGAAGATTTATTCAGATTTCACCAGTTTCACATGCACTCATTTGTGTGTGTGCAAGTATAGTTCAATGCAGTTGTACCCCATGTGTATCTTTGTATAATCACCACCACAACTAAGATATCAAACCAGTTCCATTATCACAAGGCTCCCTAATGATACTGCTGTCCTTACCTCCATTCCTGACATCTGGCAACTAGTAATCTGTTCTTCATCACTGTAATTTTGCTATTTTGAAATTGAATCATGAAGTATATAACCTTTTGAGATTGGCTTTTTTCACTTAGTATAATACCTGTAAAATCTTTGATGCATTTCAAATGAAATGGTACACATCAGCATACTTCTCCTGAAATACTTAAGCATGCATAATATTAACCTACAGTTTGATATTTCAGTTTTTCTTTTTACGTAAAATTTATGTAGAATGAAATGCCCAAATCTTAACCTCTTTAGATTTTTTTTTTTTTTTTTTTTTTTTTTTTTGGTGATAGAGTCTTACTCTGTTGCCCAGGCTGGAGTGCAGTGGTGCAATCTCGGCTTACTGCAATCTCCGCCTCCCGGGTTCAGGTGATTCTTCTGCCTCTTTCTCCCTGGTAGCTGGGATTACAGGTGTACACCACCATGCCTGGTTAATTTTTGTGTTTTTAGTAGAGACGGGATTTCGCCATGTTGGCCAGGCTGGTCTGGAACTCCTGACCTCAGGTGATCCACCTGCCTCGGCTTCCCAAGGTGCTGGGATTACAGGCATAAGCCACCTTGCCTGGCCCTCTTTAGATTTTTAATCAGAAGATAGAAATGTAGCTTTTTATAAGAAAATAAGTTTTACTGTACTGAACTGTATCACTGGGTAACTCAGATCACGAATACCATACACATTCAACTGCATTTTAAAATTACTTGCTACTACCAAAACATTAATACCGGTTTTGCTATTCCTCGAAGTTACAGCACCTGTTAATGTCAAAATTAGAATGGATCAGTACAAAGGTTATTGCGGCAAGAAACTTGTGCTAATATGATGACTGTTGATATAGAATTGTTACTGAGAAGGGTGGACTTTAAAAGCATTGTGCCCTGGGAAGGAACTCTGAAATATATAAGGGCCAGCTATTTATCATTTTACTGCTGGCACTTCACAAATACTCGGTTATGTTTTCTATAAGAATGCTTTTTACTCATATTTTGGAGTCCAGAGTTTAGACCCCACTTAGTTTGCTTTAAAGTTTTTGGCTTTCAGTTTTATTTTACATGGTTTTAATTATATAGCTTATTTAAAGCTAATTTTAAGTACACTTTTTTCCCTCAAGGAGATGAAGCCTTATCTAAATCAGTGCCTGTCACAGTGGATGATGATGATGACGACAATGATCCTGAGAATAGGTATGATTCCATCTGTAAGGACTTTAAAAAGATTATAACACACCCTAGGCATGGGCACAAACAGCAGCAACGGAACAGCAAGCAGGTTGTAAAAACCAGGAGTGCCTGCCTTAGAAAGACTCGCTCACAGTCTTCCTGCAAGTTTGAAAGAAAGGCCAGAAAATGGGCTAAAACTCAGAAACCTTAAGAGAAAGTAATATTATTTACACACCTAGCATAGGGTGTGTTATAAATACAGAACTGTCAATTTTATGTTTCTGTGTAAACTGCGATAATTTTTTTGGAATAATTTATTTTGAGAGATTATTGATGAAAGTAAATCATATCTCAATAAATTGGTAACAACAGACATCTCCTCTATATTTGACTATTGTTAATTGCCATCCAATATGGTGGTCCTATTTATTAAGGCCTGTTGAGAGTAAACAAAAGGAGAGATTACTCAGATATTTAAGATTAAGAAATTGCTTTCAAAATAAGTGTAAATTTACAAGGTGTCTAGACTGAGTTAAACCAGTTTTCAAATAAAATAGAAACACACGGTATGAGAGCATTTACTTTAGTAAGACTTAATAGGTTTAAATATCAACAGTGTAGCCTATACAGATATACTTAAGTAAGGAGTGGCTGGGTGAAGAAAAAAAAAGACACTATCAGTATAGTGAAGAATAAGGAAAACAATGGTATTAAAGAATATAGCTATAAGGTTTCAACATAACTTTTAAACACTTTCTGGACAATAGCATACCCCATGCTCATAATCTTCAACAAGAAGATAGTGTGGTATAGTGCATGGAATTTTGGAATAATGGGCATAAGGGTATCTGATTTCTAACA
Source organism: Mandrillus leucophaeus (assembly GCF_000951045.1). Taxonomy (NCBI): domain Eukaryota; kingdom Metazoa; phylum Chordata; class Mammalia; order Primates; family Cercopithecidae; genus Mandrillus; species Mandrillus leucophaeus. The sequence goes on from NW_012109186.1 coordinate 588,885, forward strand.
TTTTTAACAACCGTCTGTGTCATCATGGGCAAGTGACTTTACTTTTTGTCAAAAATTTACTATATTTAAGAAGAAAAAGTTGGGCGAAATTTTCTCTAATTCTTGTACCAAAAAATCCATGATAGATTTGAGATGATTTCATTAAAGAGCACTACATTAACCATTCATTTATTCCTAATAGTAAGTTCTAACATTAAGAAAACATAAAAATACACATGTAATTTTATGTCATAATTTTGTAAGAAATGAATTGAGTTAGTAAATGCCCTGGGTTCAGCTGTTAGTCTCACTCTTTTATATCTTGCTGATGCTGTTAGGTTTCTCTGTTGCAAAGGTCAGCATTCTGCTAATTAACAGAATAATGTTTTTATTAAGGTGAATGAACAGTTTTATTTTACACTTTTGAATAGAGCTTGATTGTGGACACAAAGATTCAGATTCTGCTTGCCTGCTTTTTTTAATTTAAAAATGTATATCCATTTATTTTGTGGGATAGGTGGTAGGTTCCAGAATGGAGTAATAAGGGCATACAATTTATTCATCAGGGGTTTTATATTACATCATCACAGCCAGATACTGAAAGCATTTAAAATTTTATTCTTTTTTAAGATACTTTACTTTTTCTTCATTTATATTTGCTACTATTTGATTTTCTATACATCATGAGGCCTCAGATGTTATTCAAAGGCTAGTAATGTTTTAAACAGTCTGCATCTTAATTTAACTGTGAATGATTACTTTAATTTCATATTCAACCACCAAATAAGAGTGTTGTTAAGGTATAATTTTTGTGTGTGTGTGTTAGAGCTTGTCAAAATATAAATATCATTTTCAACTTTTAAGTTACCTGATCATATCTCTTTGTAACTGGCAAGTATTTTATTGGAAAGTATCTTTAATTCCATCTTGAATTTGTGATTAAAAAATACAACCCTGTTGAGTACTTTTGAGAAGAACTGAATTTTATCTTGAGCCTGTGTCTCTATACTCAGTTTAATGTGTTTTCATAAAATATACAATTCATTAACTTGTTTAATATTCACTATACCAAAGAGAGATCTAATACCCATGGGTTATGTAGTCATGATGGGGATACAAATACTTTCTTGCACTATTTTAGTATAGATTATATATTTGAGCATAGTTGAATATGCACTAAGCAACTTAAAAAATTCATTTGCAGATCACGATTAAGTCTTAGAATTATTTTTCTAACTTCCTAATTTTTTAGTAGGTTGTATTTTGGTAGACAGCATATTGTAATTGTATGTAAATTTGTACACAATTGTGTATAAATTGTGCATAAATCTTATATGCTTTGCCTTTTTAGCAGTATTGTAATACATTTTCAGTGTTGGTGTTTATGAAGAGATAAATAGTGTATTATTGCAAATGGTTAACTATTTGGATGCAATAAATTTTTGTAAACCTTTTTTCTTGTTCAAGCATTTAATTTTAATAATGTTACTTTTTTATATCATGAGAGTTGACGTAATTTGTTATTACAATATATAGGCTAGTTTGTAGCCAAAGAAGTTTTGAAATTTTGAAATTTAGGACGTAAATGCTTTTAATTCCCCTAACATACATACTTAAATATATTTGTGTGAAAGTTTTGCAATAGATTTAACTATTTACTTTTTCAGTTTTAAAGCTATGATAGCTTTTGAGGTCATTTAAAAAACTTAGTCATATCCTGAATATTTTAGTAAATGTGAATAAATTTCTGTTTTAGCATACTATTATGTAGCATCACTCATATTTGAAAGTAAATGTATACTATTATGAGACAGAGTGGTCTAACCTGTAAATTAATTACTATTTAATTGCATTTACTTAGTGAACAAGGACAAAATATTATAGGTTGATCAACACTTGTATATTTCTGGTTTAGCTTTTTATAAAAAAAGTAGACTAATCATATATTTTGAATTTTATATAACTGAAATTTTATTTCAAATTTTTAGAGCTTAGGCTTTATGTGGTTTTTCAATGGCAGAATAATAATACCAAATAGGTTGTCAGGTTTTCAAATTTATACACGTAATTTTAAAGTAATATATTTGAATGTACCATTAGGATAGGGTTTCATTGGCCTTTCAAATACTTGTTAATTGGATTTTAAATTGGTTCTTTCTTTGAAAAGACATCCATTCATATAATTTATTTCAATTCAATAATTAGGCTGGCATTGAAAATACATCATAATTCCTTTATATGTTCAATATAAATGGGGATATTTTGACCAAACATTTTCTAATAATATCATATATTTTAATTTAATATCTGTACTGGGAATGAGCCTCAAGTAATAAGATAGTAGTGTGTTCAAGTGTTAACAGTATTAGTTTTGAGGTCATTAAACTAGGCTTGTCTTTAGAGACTGCATACCGAACAATCACTGAAGAGACCATTTATCCCCCAAAAAATTATCTTTTGAAATTTCTTTATTTGTTTATTTTGCAGGATGTGAAAAATATTTACAGTTGAACTTTTGAGAGCAAGAGACCAAATTGCTAGGTTTTTCTAAATTAGCATTCTTTCTCCCTGACAACTTTGACTAAGAGCTGAGATTTCTACATGGATGTCTGCTCCCCCAACAAACACATTTATTTTATTGTTGAAATGTGCTTAATTGGGTCTAGTAATACTCCACATTTTTTCTCATAATTTCTCTGTGGGTGCGACTGAATGCTTTTTTTTTCATGGAAGCTAAATTTGATGTGGAGATTGCTAAAAAAAAATTGCCCCATTGTTCTATTTAATTATATTGGGACAAGACCATAGCATTTTAAATTTCCAACTAACTATTGTTGTATCATTTGATAATAATTTTGCATTTCAAACTAGAAAATATGCTAATGATTTTTTTTCCCTACTGGCTTGGTGTGGGTATTCTGTTGATGAAGGCTCTATACTGTTAATCTAGCATATTTTTGGAGGAAACTAATGATTTCTGGATGTTATTTATGCCTAAGAAGATATTTAATGATTGTTTACTTGATTTCAGCACAGTTAATGGCATGGGTATATCACAAGTCCCTTAATCATTTGATGTTCACTTTGCTTTCATTTTAAACACTTTTTCAAATGTCTCTCTCCTACACATGTTGTCTATTCTCTATGCAAATTTGCTAAATTTGGAATTATTTTTTTCCTGATTTTTTTTGTGGTAGTTCTGTTTCGTTAGCAAAACTTCTTTGATTCTCCTTTATTGTACTTGAAAGACAAAGGTGGCATTTTAAATTAAATATTTTACTTGTTTTTCCATTTGAGTAAGGGATTTAAATATCTAGCAATTTTATGGTAATTTTTTTCAATTTCCTTTGTCTATATAGCGCAGGTAAGTATTGCAAGTCATTTAAGTACAACACAGGTGTCCAGCCAGTAGATAGGATCTACTTGTAGATATCTAAACTGGCTGTAGTTGTTTTTGGCTTTCTTTTTTCTACTAGAATTTCAAGTAAGGAAAGACATATGATGTGTAGTGGTGACCTTTGTCCTTTTATGGTCAAAATTTAAACATTATAACCAGTGTTTCTTTCTTGTTCTCTGTTCTTTGGTGATATTGGAACTTCCAGAAAATAAGAAATAGGTCTTCCTCAAAAAAGAAAAAAAGAAAAAAGAAAAAGGAGAGAATTTGAATTGCTAGTGTTAGCAAAAGTGATTCATTTTTCTGACTTAATATCCTTTGTCTTTAACTTTGAAATTTCAAAATAAATTGAGATGAGTAAATTCTGTGTTTTCATTTTTCAAGTATAAAAATATTGAACTAGTTATTTAATATGATCAAATTTCCCATATTAATTTGAATATGTTTTTTCTTGTTAAAATGCCTCTAAAACTGGTTTAAATTTTTGTATAAAATGAGGGAATACACATGTAATAATTCAGGCCTATTGAAACATAAGAGTCTGTATGAATTATTAATAACTGTGGGTTCTTAATTTCATAGTTTTTATTCTACTCCCAAGATTTTTTTAAAAAGTCATTTGATATTAATTTTCCTGGTACCCTCACCAAAAAGGATACAGAGCTGCTTTTAATTAACTACCCACATTGCAGGATTTGTGACTAAAAAAAATGTTTCAAACCATTGTTTAGCGTTTTGATTATTTGGCGACTTCATTATTACCTCATGAATTCCACCATTTTGGGGTACAGATCCTTGTGCCTTAATTTTTTTATATATACATAATGTTTATATATAATATATAATATGTAATATGTAATATATATAATATATATAAAAATATAATATATATATATATTTTTTGAGACAGAGTCTCGCTCTGTTACCCAGGCTGGAGTGCAGTGGCGTGATCTCGGCTTACTGCAACCTTCACTTCCCTGTTTCAAGCAATCCTCCTGCCCCAGCCTCCTGAGTAGCTGGGATTACAGGTGCCCACCACCATACCTGGCTAATTTTTGAATTTTTAGTAGAGACGAGATATCACCACGTTGGCCAGGCTGGTCTTGAACTCCTGACCTCAAGTGATCTGCCCGCCTCAGCCTGCCAAAGTGCTGGGATTACAGGCATGAGCCGCCACTCCTGGCCAGTCATATTTTTTAATAGAAAACTTAATATTGATACTAATTTTGAACCTGAGTTAAAATATATACTAATATGAATTTTGAATAATTCCATATTCTATAACTTTTTTTTTTTTTTTTTTTTTGAGACAGAGTCTCACTCTGTCACCCAGACTGGAGTGCAGTGGCACAATCTCCGCTCACTGCAACCTCCGCCTACTGGGTTCAGGCGATTCTCTTGCCTCAGCCTCCTGAGTAGCTGGGACTACAGGTGCCTGCCACCACGCCCGGCTAATTTTTGTAGTTTTAGTAGAGACGGGGTTTTGCCATGTTGGCCAGGCTGGTCTCAAACTCCTGACCTCATTATTCACCTGCCTTGGCCTCCCAAATTGTTGGGATTACAGGCGCGAGCCATCATGCCCGGCCACATGTTTTGTTTTTTAATTCCTATCCCTTAGATATATGACATTTATTAAAACAAAGCCTCACACCCTACTAAAATATTTAACATTCCTTGGCTATATTCCTTTGAATTATTTTACCTATCAAACTTTAAAATATGGTGTGATGCTTTAGTACTACATATACTTAGGTACCTCTAAAGTGCATGCATTTAAACCTATTATCTTATATAGAATTCTGTTAATTAAGTACTCTATTATGATATTGTACACAAAAAATTTTTAAGCAAATTTTATCACCTTGTTTATGGATGCCCAGTATTTTGGCCTTCTAAAAATATATTTTTTTTCCAGCAATTTTCTTCAAAGCTGTTCTCAGAACCTCTTAAAAGATAAAATGGTAATTGTAGAATGTATCTCAGATGGCCTATCAGTGCATTTTAGAGTGCATACTGGATTAAATATGTTTAAAACTCCTTTTTAGTCTTTAAAAAATCAAACTGGGTGCAGTGGCTCACACTTGCAATCCCAATGCTTTGGGAGGCTGTGGTGGGAGGATCACTTGAGGCCAGGAGTTTAAGACCAGCCTGGGCAACATGGTGAGACCCTGTCTCTACTAAAAAAAAAAAAAAAAAAATTAGCTGGGCATGGTGGCACATACCTGTAGCTCCAGCTACTCAGGATACCAAGGCAGAATGATTGCTTTAGCCCAGGAGTTCAAGGTTACAAGGATCTGTGTTTGTGCCAGTTCATTCTAGCCTGGGCAACAGAACAAGACTGTCTCTAAAATAAAATAAAAATTAAAGCTTGAATTCCTGCATTTCTGAATACACAAATTTGAAATGTGCAAAATACACATATTTTTTAAAATGGGTGCCCGTGCGGTGGCTTACGCCTATAATCCCAGCGCTTTGGGAGGCTGAGGTGGGTGGATCACCTGAGGTCAGGAGTTTGAGACCATCCTGGTCAACATGGTGAAAGCCTGTTTCTACTAAAACTACAAAAATTAGCTGGGTGTGGTGGCATGCACCTATAGTCCTACGTACTCAGGAGGCTGAGGCAGGAGAATTGCTTGAACCTGTGAGACGGAGGTTGCAGTGAGCCTCTCACACTCCAGGTTGAGATCGCGCTACTGCACTCCAGCCTGGGTGACAGAACAAGACTCTGTCTAAAAAAAAGGGATCATCTGTATTTGCCCAGGCACTCATTAGCGTACAAGTGTTAACAAGTAGAGGATATAGTGCTGGCACAGTAAAATTAATAGCAGATTGGGATTTAGGATCTTAGGTTCTACTCCTGACTTTGCCACTAGTTAGCTTTGTTTCTTTGACTGAGTCATTTCCTATATCTAAGCCTGTTTCATCGTCTGTAAAATGACAAAGCTGTACTCTAAGGTTCATCGTTTTAGCTCTAATATTTTGTATTGCTTTTATTATGGCTCAAAAGCTCCCTGGTGCAAGAGGTCCTTCTCTTGATTGCATTTTAAGTAACTTAATATTTTGAATTATTGATTTACCTCTCAGCAAGAGGTGGTTTACTTTCCTTTCCTGTTTGAGTGCTTAAACAAGAGACATTACTCTTTTCCTTTCTAGATAGGATTGGAGTTAATAAAGGCTTTCTTGGCTTTCTCCTATTTTTTTTTTCCCGATTGCTTGTTTGTCATTGTGTTGTTGGGCTCACTTCTTATTATTTTATTTGTGCTTTCTTTTAGTAATGGTGTTATCTTGGTGTTCATTATGTACTTTGGAAGACTTAGTATATGTGGGTTTTGGGGTCCTATTTATTTTCTCATGCACCAGTTCCGATCATTGTTTGTTTGTGGGTTTTTTACCCTTCCTCCCATATTGTTTTGCTTTCTCCCCCTCTCCCTTCCCTCCCTTTCAGGAAAATGGAGGAGTGGCTCCATTACTTCTGGCTCTGCCCAGGTTTTCTGCCACAAGAGTGGCACGGCCTGTGCCTCTAATGCTTCTGATAGAGTCGTGACTGCTTTGGATGCTACACCTGCCCCAAGATGTAATATTGAGCATTGAGATTCCAGGGGCAGTACATCGTCCTGGAAAGCCTCAAGAAAGGAAACTTCAGAGCAAACAGAATCAACTAGGGATCATGACTATACATCCATCACATGCATACCAGCATGGGTCCAGCCGAGGCCTCCAAAATGATGCTTTGCCAGCCTCAGCTGGTTCTCAAGTGATGATATCCTTGAAGTCTCTGTGGCCCGTGACTCCAGAGTTAAGGTAGTGGAGTTTCCCTTTAAAGCATCTCACAGCAGGCTTTGTAGATGGGACACATCTCACTTCAACATGCTTGCTGACTACTCAGGTTGAAGGTCAGCCTCAGCCCTTAGGTCCATTAAATTAAGTTCTAATTTTGAAATGTAGGTTATTATGTTATAGGCTAGGTTTATGGTAGACTGGGTCTTTGACATATTGGACTTCAGTAATAACTTATGCAAAATGATTCAATTTATTCTTTTTAGGGCTTAATTTACATAGCTATAAATTAAGTTTTCCTTTGGACAGAAGGTGTTAAAAGAGCAAAAATAAAACCTTTAGCCAGGTAGTCTCCATCACTCTGTATATAATTTGTGATTTGGAGAAAAATGACCTGAAGTTTGTAATTTTTCGGCTTCTGAATGTACTATGATTGTTCTATATGTTATGATCTTATTGAAAGTTGTCGCTAAGTTGTAATTCTACAGTATGTGGATCTGATTTCACTTTATATGATTTATTAATAGGTATGCAATTGTATCTTATCTCATGTACATCACATTTCTTAGTCTAATGACAATCCAGAACTTGAGAATGCATTAAGTAGGTTTACATATTGTGACCTTCCATTTTTTAGTAGACATATTCTTTGGAGACTAGGATTTGAAAGAAGAAAAATTACGTGATTTCCTACAATTAACAACCAAATCTTTATAGTTAATAAGAATTTTTTAAAGACTTTTTTCGAACTTGTAAACACAAACTGAAATCATGTTGTTGAACTAGCCTTTCAAGTAACTAGATTAGGAATTGTATTTTTGTTGGCTGTTTAGTGTTCAACCCAAATAGTAGTATGAGATCTCCTTGTACTTGCAAGTAACCTATGTTTTTCCATTTCTAATCTAGTGTTCAATGCTTGATATATTTTACACACACACACACACACACACACACACACACACACACACACATTTATTCGTCCCAAAATTCATTATTCATGTTAGTTTGAGGAAGTTTCTTCTGGTTCATGAGAAATGACAGTGTAGTATTACTAAAGATGGTTTTAATATATACCAACAGAAAAAAAAAAAGTGCTATGCCAGACGTAGAAATTTACTGCTAACATTTTATTTTAGAGTCTTCTGGTCTTTTTTAGGGACATACAAATTTTAGAAGTTTTTTTTTTTATATATAAAATAGAACTATATTGTGGTTTATAAATTACTTTTTCACTTAATATTAATAAATATTTTCTATATTAATCTTATTTAGAGTATCATTTTAATTTCTAGCTCTTATGGATAATCATGTGATAATACTATTTAATCAGTTTCTGATATTGAATGTTTAAACATTTTCTCACCCTTTGCTATTGCAGACAACATTGTAATAAACATCCATGAAAATTTTTTTTTCTTTTGAGACGGAGTTTTGTTGCCCAGGTTGGAGTGCAATGATCTCAGCTTACTGCAACCTCCGCCTCCCAGGTTCAAGCAGTTTTCCTGCCTGAGCCTCCTGAGTAGCTGGGATTACAGGTGCGCGCCACCACACCCAGCTAATTTTCGTATTTTTAGTAGAGACAGGGTTTCACCATGTTGGCCAGGCTAGTTTGGTACCCCTGACCTCAGGTGATCTGCCCGCCTCTGCTTCCCAAGGTGCAGGGATTACAGGCGTGAGCCACTACGCCTGGCTGAAATTTTTTTTAAAAAAGATGATTTTAGAGAATTTTTCCAGAAAGATATATTTCTTCAATTTAAAGGGTTTCCCTTTATTCTGAAACTGTTTCCTAATTTGGGGAGGGTATATTGTAAATAGTCTTTATTTTATAAAATGATGAAAGTAAATGGAATTTGGGTTTAAACTTCTTTTTTTGGCAAAATGAAAAGTTGGCAACCCTGTATTTGTCCCATTTTAGAAAAGCTTACAGTGTGCAAACCATTGATCTAGAAATGTAAGAGCAAAACTTTATAGCTCAACTTTAGTAAGATTTAAATTGGTGTGGTCTAATCTTCACTTTATTGAAATACAAATCAGGGCAGAAATCCTCAGAAAAACAAACGCATCTGTGGCTTCCTTTAGCAATTGATGATTCTCTGTGTTGTCTAAATATTTCTGATCCATCTGTTTGAGGGAGAAAGCACCAAAAGGCATATAATAAACATTTATGGAAGTGATTGCTATTTTGCTTCAGTCTATTTAGATGCCTTTGCTATGCATCTTTGAATAAGAATAGTAATGAGCAATCTATCTGTCAAATAAAATTTAGGAGGCAGCTAACATGCATTAATATCTCCTGCCATTGAATGAATTCTTCATTGAAATGTGGGTGTGTGCTAAGAAGTGTAAAGAGGGGTTTCAGATCCAGAAATAACAAATGTTCCATCATCCCAGCTACAAGTTTTTGACTTAGCTAGAGAGTCAGTCCTGATTGCAGAGGACATGTTTATCCCATACAGATTAGCTCATGGCAGACTGTCAGGATCATGCCATCTTCTTTTTGAACTTTCCTATAAACTATTTTCTTGTTACTGTGATTTGTGAATTTGTATTGAAAGGATACCCAGACTTATCAAAACATCTTGTCTTGCACAAAAGCTGTATGATTGCTTTTATCTTACTTTTTCAGTTATTTTTCTTGAGTACAAACATGGAGATTTCCTAGGAATATATTTCATTTTAACATATGATGGTAGGAGTAAAAGTAGTGTTTTCTTATGCTTTTAGTAATTGATTTTTCCATTAGCAAATTGGTCTTTGAGGAGCATCTTGAGAAATTTTGTTGTGAGTGAAACAACTGCACTATTTTTTTTAAAGTAACCCATTTATGGTAATTCGTGTTCTTTTTACCATGTATGTAATTAATAGCAATCATGTCCCTTCTTTCCCCTGTCTTGAATATTATTAGAGATTATTTATTGCTGCAATACTTAACATTTGTGTATACTTTCATCTGGTTAACAGAATTTATGTAGTACATTGAAATTAAGGTCCAAAACTATCATCCTCTAGTTTGAGGCAAGGTGTTATTATATAGTGGTTTATTACACATTGGTTTTCCAAGAATATATTTTGCTGTTGAATTAAACCTCTCGTGGAGTTTTATCTTGGAATGCCATGTGTCTGAACAAGTTCATTTACTATTGTTGACCTGTCTGACATTGTAGTTGTAGGATGATGTCAGCAAAGTAAATAGAGGATTGGAAGGTTATCCAGCATCGAATTGCAATTAGTAAAAATAGTCAATAGAATATGTCCTTCAGAGTTTTCAGTATATTGCAGAATTGTATAAAATTAAGAAATAATAAGTGTAAAGAACATTTTCAAAAGTTTTTTTTTATAGCTTAGGTTAAAACATGGTTTTGCTAATTGTTTATTTACAATATAAAATCTATTGGCACATTTATTTCTATTTTGATGCCAAGAAGTCTGCTTTTGTTTTTAATTTGATATATTTCACCCCCAGATATATAGTTCTTTTTTTATTGTTTTTTTACTCTCAAGAATTGCCAAGAAGATGCTTTTAGAAGAAATTAAAGCCAATCTTTCCTCTGATGAGGATGGATCTTCAGATGATGAGCCAGAAGAAGGGAAAAAAAGAACTGGCAAACAAAATGAAGAAAACCCAGGAGATGAGGGTGAGCTCCCCAAAGAGAAGTTTATAATGTCATAGTTTGATTCCTTGACTAATTCAGTCTTTGAAGAATATCTGACCAAGAAATATCTTACTATGGCTGAGTGTGGTGGCTCACGCCTGTAATCTCAGGACTTTGGGAGGCCAAAACGGGTGGATCAGTTGAGGTCAGGAGTTTGAGACCAGCCTGACCAACATGGTGAAACCCTGTCTCTACTAAAAATAGCTGGGTGTGGTAGCGCGTGCCTGTAGTCCCAGCGACTCAGGAGGCTGAGGCAGGAGAATCGCTTGAACCTGGGAGGCAGAGGTTGCAGTGAGCCGAGATTGTGCTGCTGCACTCCAGCCTGGGTGACAAAGCGAGACTCCATCTCAAAAAGAAGAAGAAGAAGAAATAAAAGAAATCTCTTAATACAGGCATTTAGAGTTCATGAAAATGTTTAAAACCTTGTTACCACGACTTCTTTTGAATATCTTGTAATAATTATGGAAGTTACTCTAATTTTATCAGTTACTGCCAATAAACAGATATTTTTTGTTTTTTGTTTTTGTTTTTTTTTTTTTTGAGACAGAGTTTTGCTCTTGTTGCCCAGGCAGGGGTGCAATAGCGCAATTTTGGCTCACTGCAACCTCTGCCTCCCAGGTTCAAGTGATTCTCCTGCCTCAGCCTCCCGAGTAGCTGGAATTACAGGCCTGTGCCACCACACCCTACTAATTTTGTATTTTTAGTAGAGACGGAGTTTCTCCATGTTGATCAGGCTGGTCTTGATCTCCCGAACTCAAGTGATCTGCCCTCCTCGGCCTCCCAAAGTGCTGGGATTACAGGCGTGATCCACCGCGCCTGGCCCTAAACAGATGATTTTCAAAGCAAAATATTTTATACCTTGTAAAAGGTTCTATAAATATATAGGTGATATTTAGTCAATATTTAATAATAGTAATATGTCAAGTCTGATGTGTGAGATTACCTGATAACACCAATGATACCAAAGTATGTGTATAACTCTGATTTTTTTCGTAAGTTGCAGTAGTTGTCAACAGGCAAAATAGATTTACAAGACATTTTAAAGACTGAAGAAGGTTTTATTGATTTATTTTCTTCATTTAGAAGCAAAAAATCAAATCAATTCTGAGTCAGAT